>NC_059203.1:46908014-47208014 GCF_020615455.1 Coregonus clupeaformis
TGGATCATCCAGATGGTCATTGGCAAACTTCAGACGGGCCTGGACATGCGCTGGCTTGAGCAGGGGGACCTTGCGTGCGATGCAGGATTTTAATCCATGACGGCGTAGTGTGTTACTAATGGTTTTCTTTCAGACTGTGGTCCCAGCTCTCTTCAGGTCATTGACCAGGTCCTGCTGTGTAGTTCTGGCCTGATCCCTCACCTTCCTCATGATCATTGATGCCCCACGAGGTGAGATCTTGCATGGAGCCCCAGACCGAGGGTGATTGACCGTCATCTTTAACTTCTTCCATTTTCTAATAATTTTTTTTGATTCAGTCTCTCACAGTTGAAGTGTAGCTATGATAACATTTACAGACCTCTACATGCTTTGTAAGTAGGAAAACCTGCAAAATTGGCAGTGTATCAAATACTTGTTCTCCCCACTGTATATACACATATACACAGTTGAAGTCGGAAGTTTACATACACTTAAGTTGGAGTCATTAAAACTCGTTTTTTCAACCACTCCACAAATTTCTTGTTAACAAACTATAGTTTTGGCAAGTCGGTTAGGACATCTACTTTGTGCATGACACAAGTAATTTTTCCAACAATTGTTTACAGACAGATTATTTCACTGTATTACAATTCCAGTGGGTCAGAAGTTTACATACACTAAGTTGACTGTGCCTTTAAACAGCTTGGAAAGTTCTTAGAAAATTATGTCATGGCTTTAGAAGCTTCTAATAGGCTAATTGACATCATTTGAGTCAATTGGAGGTGTACCTGTGGATGTATTTCAAGGACTACCTTCAAACGCAGTGCCTCTTTGCTTGACATCATGGGAAAATCAAAAGAAATCAGCCAAGACCTCAGAAAAAAAATTGTAGACCTCCACAAGTCTGGTTCATCCTTGGGAGCAATTTCCAAACGCCTAAAGGTACCATGTTCATCTGTACAAACAATAGTACGCAAGTATAAACACCATGGGACCACGTAGCAGTCATACTGCTCAGGAAGGAGACGCGTTCTGTCTCCTAGAGATGAACGCACTTTGGTGCGAAAACTACGATTTGCAACTGCACATGGGGACAAAGAACGTACTTTTAGGAGAAATGTCCTCTGGTCTGATGAAACAAAAATAGAACTGTTCGGCCATAAGGACCATCGTTATGTTTGGAGGAAAAAGGGGGTGCTTGCAAGCCGAAGAACACCATCCCAACCGTGAAGCACGGGGGTGGCAGCATCATGCTGTGAGGGTGCTTTGCTGCAGGAGGGACTGGTGCACTTCACAAAATAGACGGCATCATGAGGAAGGAAAATTATGTGGATATATTGAAGCAACATCTCAAGACATCAGTCAGGAAGTTAAAGCATGGTCGCAAATGGGTCTTCCAAATGGACAATGACCCCAAGCATACTTCCAAAGTTGTGGCAAAATGGCTTAAGGACAACAAAGTCAAGGTATTGGAGTGGCAATCACCAAAGCCCTGACCTCAATCCTATAGAAAATGTGTGGGCAGAACTGAAAAAGCGTGTGCAAGCAAGGAGGCCAACAAACCTGACTCAGTTACACCAGCTCTGTCAGGAGGAATGGGCCATAATTCACCCAATTTATTATTGGAAGCTTGTGGAAGGCTACCCAAAACGTTTGACCCAAGTTAAACAATTTAAAAGGCAATACTACCAAATACTAATTGAGTGTATGTAAACTTCTGACCCACTGGGAATGTAATGAAATAAATAAAAGCACTCTACTATTATTCTGACATTTCACATTCTTAAAATAAAGTGGTGATCCTAACTGACCTAAAACAGGGAATTGTTACTAGGATTAAATGTCAGGAATTGTGAAAAACTGAGTTTAAATGTGGCTAAGGTGTATGTAAACTTCCGACTTCAACTGTGTGTGTGTGTGTGTGTGTGTGTGTGTGTGTGTGTGTGTGTGTGTGTGTGTGTGTGTGTGTGTGTGTGTGTGTGTGTGTGTGTGTGTGTGTGTGTATGTATATATGGACTAATCCATTGTGGAGGCCGCAGGGTTGGCACACCAGTATCACCAGTAGTATATTTACTGCTAATTCCCATAATTTCGTATGTTTGGTTACAGTAATTTCTGTTAATGCACTCAATATATTATTATTACAGTCTTAACGTTCTCATTGTAGGAGTTGACACGTTGTTTGCAGTGCACAACCTAGGCTACACTTGTGATAAACAAGATTTGGTTCATTTCATTCAATTTATTAGTCAATTTATTTATTGTCTTTTGTTTGTTTAGAGCGCTCCTGTCAATCTTGTATAGAAGTAGGCCTAGGCTACCTGGCCTGCACGCAATTGTAGGCCTATAAATGTGCCAATTTGAGGATCTGATACTATTTCTGATTGTCTTAACTCACCATCACTGTGGAGCCTCAGTCAATTTTTCTTCACCTTAAAAACAGGAAGTAAACAAATTGTTTTTACATCCATTGAGAATGACAATAGTTCCTCAACGTGGGTTATTTGAAAAATCCTTCCAGCTCACTCCCTTTCGATAACCACTCGGCATGAAAGGGGAAAAAAAGTGTCATGCTCTGATCCAGTGGAAACGTCATAAAATAGGCCTACCTGATTACTTCTTATCCCTTGTGCAAATAGTGTTAGGAGCTCACTGGTGCAGGAAACTGAGGTCCCAGAATATTTTATGCAATGTTACAAGTTTGCTAGCACAAACTTCAGGACAGACAAAGTTAATAGTTGATACAATGTTTCAAGTTCCTTGCAGACAGACCATGGGTAGCCAATATCAGGATTTCTACCTGCGGGCTGCAATGTTTTTATTTGTTGGCTTTATGTAGGTTATTTTTACATATTGGCAATGGCAATAGAAGTTACAAATCTTAACCACATGATATTGATTTTGAGATATGAAGACCGTTCTAAATTAAATGAAACTGTTCCACGAAAATGTGTATATGAAAATCATAACTGGCACGCAGATCAGTAGAAATGGTACGATAACTTGGCACTCCAAATGGAAAAGTTTGCCGACCGCTGGTGTAACCTATTACCGGCAACTTCTGGAGCTTAACGGCTGCGAAGGGCAGTTGGAGGAGGAGTCAGGAAAAAGTGTTCTGTTTAGGCTATATTGATCTCTGGCTCATTTTTAAATCACAGCGCTTAAAGCATCAGACAAGCTCAGTAGCCTATACAGTGGGGAAAAAAGTATTTAGTCAGCCACCAATTGTGCAAGTTCTCCCACTTAAAAAGATGAGAGAGGCCTGTAATTTTCATCATAGGTACACGTCAACTATGACAGACAAAATGAGGGAAAAAAAATCCTGAAAATCACATTGTAGGATTTCTTAATGAATTTATTTGAAAATTATGGTGGAAAATAAGTATTTGGTCAATAACAAAAGTTTCTCAATACTTTGTTATATAGCCTTTGTTGGCAATGACACAGGTCAAACGTTTTCTGTAAGTCTTCACAAGTTTTTCACACACTGTTGCTGGTATTTTGGCCCATTCCTCCATGCAGATCTCCTCTAGAGCAGTGATGTTTTGGGGCTGTCGCTGGGCAACACGGACTTTCAACTCCCTCCAAATATTTTCTATGGGGTTGAGATCTGGAGACTGGCTAGGCCACTCCAGGACCTTGAAATGCTTCTTACGAAGCCACTCCTTCGTTGCCCGGGCGGTGTGTTTGGGATCATTGTCATGCTGAAAGACCCAGCCACGTTTCATCTTCAATGCCCTTGCTGATGGAAGGAGGTTCACACTCAAAATCTCACGATACATGGCCCCATTCATTCTTTCCTTTACACGGATCAGTCGTCCTGGTCCCTTTGCAGAAAAACAGCCCCAAAGCATGATGTTTCCACCCCCACGCTTCACAGTAGGTATGGTGTTCTTTGGATGCAACTCAGCATTCTTTGTCCTCCAAACACGACGAGTTGAGTTTTTACCAAAAAAGTTCTATTTTGGTTTCATCTGACCATATGACATTCTCCCAATCCTCTTCTGGATCATCCAAATGCACTCTAGCAAACTTCAGACGGGCCTGGACATGTACTGGCTTAAGCAGGGGGACACGTCTGGCACTGCAGGATTTGAGTCCCTGGCGGCGTAGTGTGTTACTGATGGTAGGCTTTGTTACTTTGGTCCCAGCTCTCTGCAGGTCATTCACTAGGTCCCCCCGTGTGGTTCTGGGATTTTTGCTCACCGTTCTTGTGATCATTTTGACCCCACGGGGTGAGATCTTGCGTGGAGCCCCAGATCGAGGGAGATTATCAGTGGTCTTGTATGTCTTCCATTTCCTAATAATTGCTCCCACAGTTGATTTCTTCAAACCAAGCTGCTTACCTATTGCAGATTCAGTCTTCCCAGCCTGGTGCAGGTCTACAATTTTGTTTCTGGTGTCCTTTGACAGCTCTTTGGTCTTGGCCATAGTGGAGTTACAGTGTGACTGTTTGAGGTTGTGGACAGGTGTCTTTTATCCTGATAACAAGTTCAAACAGGTGCCATTAATACAGGTAACGAGTGGAGGACAGAGGAGCCTCTTAAAGAAGAAGTTACAGGTCTGTGAGAGCCAGAACTCTTGCTTGTTTGTAGGTGACCAAATACTTGTTTTCCACCATAATTTGCAAATAAATTCATAAAAAATCCTACAATGTGATTTTCTGGAATTTCTTTTCTCATTTTGTCTGTCATAGTTGACGTGTACCTATGATGAAAATGACAGGCCTCTCTCATCTTTTTAAGTGGGAGAACTTGCACAATTGGTGGCTGACTAAATACTTTGTTTCCCCACTGTATATAGTTGATTTTATTAAAACATAGGGTGTCTATATGGAAAAATCCACGTTTAAAATGACGACCAATCGATTGGGCGGAAGAACAGATGACTCTTGGTCGACCAAGGGTTTTGTTGTTGTTGGGAACAGCCCTAAACCCCATTACACCATGCAAGTTGAACACCAGCCCATGTGAAGTAAAGACAAAATGGGAACAGTCGAAATAGAAAAACATGTCGATCAAGAAACGCAATGTTTCTGCTGAAGATCCCATCTAGCCTACCTGTGTGTAACATGAGGTAGGCCTAATCTAAAACAGAACATGCTCTACTTCTGCAAAGTGAGATTACACCATAGGGAAATGGTATTTTCAAATGGTTAAATTTAACCCATAACTCACATGTACATTTAAATTTATGAAAGCGATATATGCGTGCACACGGATATTAAAAAGATAAATAAATGCATGCGCATAGCCGGCAAAGAAATCAGTGGTCAAACTAACCACAGAGTGATAACTCCTGTTTCTACTGTACAATAATCTCTTTGCTTAATCAGATAAAGCTTTTAAAACGCACTGACTATTTAGAAAGGTTTCTCCTTAGCATTTGGTTCTCAAGAGCTTCAGATACAGTACAATAAAAAGCAACCCACGCAAGCAGTTTTAACCCCAGTTGATGCTGTGCTGACTACACCCACTGGATAACCATGGTGAGAGTTGCCTGCTAAGGTCATTTGATTCCATACAGATCTGAAATACACTTCTGTATAGGCTATTGTACATCTTCCGTACATATGCATAGGGACAGGTTAGGTAATAGGCAGATGACAGAGACAGGCAGGTTCCTGTCCATCATATGGGGTCGTTAAGCCTCGCTTGCCAGGCTTAGAGAGGCACTAGCATATATTAACTACACTTTAGTGCAGGGGTGAGCAAAATACAGCCCACGGTCTGGAGCCAGTCCGTCAGCCGATTAAATGTGGACCTAGGTATAAACTTTGAAATAACTGCACCTTTTATTGCCTGTAAAACAGATTGTGACAAAAAAAATAATAATACCTTTTTGCTGCCTTCTAGACAAAATGATTGCCCACCCCTGCTTGAGTGCGTGGCTCGCTGTGAAGAGGAGACATGACTGGGAATGGAAATAGGTGTGGGAGACATGGAGCCCCTCCCAGGCAGTTATGCAGGGGACAACAAGATGCAGAGGGAAGAAAACGACAGTCACAGGCTGAGCCGACTCACGCCAGTCAGTCACTGTCTACCCAAAATGCACTGACAGATACTCTGCTATTCGAAACAGTATTTCCCATATTCTGGCTTTTCAGTTAGGCATAGAGAGTGTGATCCTAAAGATATCCATCTTCATCTGAAGAGTAACTTTGTGAAAGTAATCCAAGGATACTTCAACCCACATATACAGTTTAGGCACAGACAAACTCCTATTCTCTGGAGTGGCACAGAAGTTTATGAATGCTGCACCAAGGATGTTCCCTTGTCAGCAGAGTAGGAGGGGGTTGGAGACCAAAAGCACCACAATGGATGTGTTCTGAGCTCAACCTCGCTCACACCCACATCTTTACCTGCTTTGTTGGGTAACCTTGGGCTCAGTCTGCGAAAAAAATGTCTAAACCCTTCTGCATTATTTTCTGGATGCATTCAGGGTTACAGCCCTGACTCTTCAGTGCAACATTTTAGATTTTTCAACACTTCCATTTCAAAATTGGGAGCCAAGTTGGCTGCTGTGAATTTATTTGAAAGGCTGTGGAAAAATTCACTTAAATGTAACACTGAATGACAGGTCAACACAATGACAAAAGATCTGAGCCACTCGTCTGAACCCTTTTAATCATAGTCCTTCAGAGAGCTCTCCCCTGCCTGGTGCTGAGAGCAAAGCACACACAGTCAAAGGGCTTTCCACAGTCTCCAGAGCAGAGCAGCTCCACTCATAAATAGGGCCTTATAAAATCTGTTTTATTTTTGGCCTGATTCTGTTGAGTTTTTCCCAAATTCCGTTCGTTTTTTTTCAAAATCACACATTTTTAAAAGAAAAACAAAATTGGATGTTAAGTCCACAACAATGCTTAAACCACATCAGGAGATCACTTTTGAAGAATTTGATTTTGGGGTGTAGTTACCCTTTAATGCATGTGCACACCAGCAAGAGATTGTTGTTTGGTTAGCGATGTTTCTGTAGCGCTCATGTGATTGCAGAGTTCGCTAAACAAATGGTCACTGGAGTGATGCAAATAATCATGATATCATCCTGCCAGGTAGGCATAGGCTACTTTGTAGTTAACATTTCATTGAGAAGGTTTTTGGGAAAGCCTTTGTCTCTACCAGAAGGTTATCATTTGCATCATCACTAATGGCTACACAAAATGCACACAAACAAAACAAACAGGGGCATTCCTGTGCCGTTTCAGAAAGTTGCAGGGAAATTACGAATAACTGATGCATTTTGTTCATGTCTTATGATTAACTTGGGCAAATGAATGCATTTTCTAATAAGTTCAGTACATTTGAATACAGTTTAATTAGTTTTAATGTCTGGATTCCGTCCGCAACACGAACAACACAGGAGGCTAGCTACAGTACTTAACTACAGCAGCCTACAGACAAGCTTAAATCATTTCCCTTAAACTAATGGGGATGGCTCTATTAAGAACATTATCTTCACTGTCAATCTCTGGCCTTTGACAGTGTTCTCAATGTTACAGACAGCCAGGGTTACGGAGACATGATGGACATGGACAGTCAGGAGAATGGAGAGAGATGGAGCCACTGTTCAGTAAATCATGAATTGGTCAGTACAGCACAGCACAGGAGACTAAGAAGAATCTGGTCTAGAGGAATGGACTAAGGAACCAGGTGGTCCAGAAGTTGAAAAAAATAGTGAACATATAGGCCTAGCCTACAATTTGCTTCATTGCCCGGGCTGTCTATTTGGCTTATTTTACCAGTCTGGTGATGTTCAAATTGAACTGAAGGTCTCACTGAATTAACTGTCCAGACAAAGGAAACATGTCTAAATACAAGATCTGTATCATTTAGATGAGGGCCAATTGCATTTCCACTCTGTCTGACTTGATTCCCGAACTGTGAAATTCCAAGAGGAAACAAAAGACAATTGACAGGTTTTCAAATAAGGGAAAACAATCCTCACACATTGCATACACCATTTGACATAACACGCAAAACTGTTCTGAATTCGCAATATTTGCCATTAGAGGGAAGCAGACAATAAGCCTGGCTGTACATTGGGTCTGTTCCTTTCTGACGGATGCAAGCTTGCACTTTTGCGCTTCTGTGCAATACATGGCTCTCCCCTCCCTCCCTGCGGAGGCAGCGCAAGGCCATGAGAGATTGGAGGCAAAGTGACGTCCTCCAGTTTATCCTCCCTGAAAGCCGTCGCATGATCTCAGTTCCACATGAGAGATCTGATGAAAGCCGTTTGTCAGTACGCCACTTAATTATCTTCTTCGGTACCTAGTAGTGCCAACCGCCCACTTAAGAGTAGAACGAATGAAATACTACAAAGACGTATTGGGTATACATTCTGATTTATATGGCCTTGTACGTGTCTCTAGCTGTGTAAGCAGTAGATGGAAAATAGGCATATGTAAATGGTTACCTGTCTGGGAGATTTTTCTAACCAAAACTAAATGCATTTACACTTTTTGAGGTAGAGGGCATAATATTGAGGGGCAGATACAGTGGGGGAAAAAAGTATTTAGTCAGCCACCAATTGTGCAAGTTCTCCCACTTAAAAAGATGAGGCCTGTAATTTTCATCATAGGTACACGTCAACTATGACAGACAAAATGAGAAAAGAAATTCCAGAAAATCACATTGTAGGATTTTTTATGAATTTATTTGCAAATTATGGTGGAAAATAAGTATTTGGTCAATAACAAAAGTTTCTCAATACTTTGTTATATACCCTTTGTTGGCAATGACACAGGTCAAACGTTTTCTGTAAGTCTTCACAAGGTTTTCACACACTGTTGCTGGTATTTTGGCCCATTCCTCCATGCAGATCTCCTCTAGAGCAGTGATGTTTTGGGGCTGTCGCTGGGCAACACGGATTTTCAACTCCCCTCCAAAGATTTTCTATGGGGTTGAGATCTGGAGACTGGCTAGGCCACTCCAGGACCTTGAAATGCTTCTTACGAAGCCACTCCTTCGTTGCCCGGGCGGTGTGTGTGGGATCATTGTCATGCTGAAAGACCCAGCCACGTTTCATCTTCAATGCCCTTGCTGATGGAAGGAGGTTTTCACTCAAAATCTCACGATACATGGCCCCATTCATTCTTTCCTTTACACGGATCAGTCGTCCTGGTCCCTTTGCAGAAAAACAGCCCCAAAGCATGATGTTTCCACACCCATGCTTCACAGTAGGTATGGTGTTCTTTGGATGCAACTCAGCATTCGTTGTACTCCAAACACGACGAGTTGAGTTTTTACCAAAAAGTTATATTTTGGTTTCATCTGACCATATGACATTCTCCCAATCCTCTTCTGGATCATCCAAATGCACTCTAGCAAACTTCAGACGGGCGTGGACATGTACTGGCTTAAGCAGGGGGACACAGCAGGATTTGAGTCCCTGGCGGCGTAGTGTGTTACTGATGGTAGGCTTTGTTACTTTGGTCCCAGCTCTCTGCAGGTCATTCACTAGGTCCCCCGTGTGGTTCTGGGATTTTTGCTCACCGTTCTTGTGATCATTTTGACCCCACGGGGTGAGATCTTGCGTGGAGCCCCAGATCGAGGGAGATTATCAGTGGTGTTGTATGTCTTCCATTTCCTAATAATTGCTCCCACAGTTGATTTCTTCAAACCAAGCTGCTTACCTATTGCAGATTCAGTCTTCCCAGCCTGGTGCAGGTCTACAATTTTGTTTCTGGTGTCCTTTGACAGCTCTTTGGTCTTGGCCATAGTGGAGTTTGGAGTGTGACTGTTTGAGGTTGTGGACAGGTGTATTTTATACTGATAACAAGTTCAAACAGGTGCCATTAATACAGGTAACGAGTGGAGGACAGAGGAGCCTCTTAAAGAAGAAGTTACAGGTCTGTGAGAGCCAGAAATCTTGCTTGTTTGTAGGTGACCAAATACTTATTTTCCACCATAATTTGCAAATAAATTCATTAAAAATCCTACAATGTGATTTTCTGGATTTTCTTATCTCATTTTGTCTGTCATAGTTGATGTGTACCTATGATGAAAATTACAGGCCTCTCTCATCTTTTTAAGTGGGAGAACTTGCACAATTGGTGGCTGACTAAATACTTTTTTTCCCCACTGTAATTACATGTAGGTTACATTTTGTCTTGACCTTGCTGCTTCTTTGACGATGATTTTGTAAAGATAATTAAAGGATGGGGAATAAATGTGGTCGTTTTATGTCATGAAGTCTGGCAGAGAAACAAAATACATTGACCTGTAATTTGCTTCCATGCCTACATTGAATTTACAGAGCTTATACTCCAAAATAAGAGCATACAACAAAATGTAGGCAACATGCATTCATTCCTTAGTTTACCATTGTAGGCAGTCACATTTGTTGACTTTTAAAAAGCCTGAGAATAGCAAAATGATGTCTCTGGGATGGAAAAGAAGTCAATCACCCTATCACATCTAATGTAGCGAGAGGGTCAAACTGTAATAATAGGAGTGAAATAAGTCATTTGCATTTTGTATTCAATGTCATAGAGACGGAAATGACTTGCCAGCCATGATTGAGCACCACTAAAAAAGGCAGGAGGAAGTATGTTTTTGCGATTGGGACGATCTCATCAGAAACGTGGTGGAGTTCTCTGGAGGCATCATATATTCACTATGCCTGGTGAATGCAAACTGACTGCCTCCGGGAGTTTGCTTGTTTAATGAATTGCAAGAAAATAATATTTTCAGTGGAAATATGGGTCCATCATTTCATATTCAGTTTTGTTCTCCCATCGCTCTTAATAGAGAACACGCAGGGAAAAGACAAGGATACATGAAGGGTTCACAAATAGACAAGGGGTCTTCAGGTCCACATTTACCTCCATCCAAAGCTGGGGCGTCAAAATCATTCCATGGAGGGCCTAGTGTAGGTCTGGGCGGAATACCATATTTGACTACACACACACACACACAGGTATTGATCCACGGACCGGTTTTGGATTTTACTTTACCTTCTATAATGGTATTTCAATGTTTGGTTTGTTAAATGTGATACGCCACTCGGCCTTGTGTAACGTCTGTTTTTATAGTTTACTATGCTCCTTGATCGTGTCGTCTCTCTCCCCCTCTCACCAAGCCCCGCCCCCTGTCACTCAAGGAGCGCAGTTGTTGCTCGACAACTTCACTCAACTTCAGTCTGCATGATCAATGTAGCAGATGCAACAATATGAAAACGATGCTGCTTTCCACTTTGCGTCTTAATATAAATCTACGGCGTTCTATGATTACACTATTAGTTTGTGCATCTTACTGTCTGCAAAAAGCTAGTTCGTGTTTTCTTAGGAAGTTGTGGCGAAAATAAATTGTGTTAGCCGCTAATGCTAATCGCTAGTTAGCTGGCTAGCTAGGTAACTAATAAATGTACTGAGTCAGAGCCAACGTAGCTAGCTAATACAGCCTGATACCTGTGCTGGTGTAGGCCTAAAATCAGCATGTTGTTTCTACAACATCTTCTAAATCAGAGGAATAGGTGAAGCATGAATATGTTAGCTACATGAAGTAAGAGAACACATTTCATGTAGCCAAAGATTATAGGTTCCCCTGGGAAACACTGGCCAACACTTTGGTTCCTACCCTGACAATAACGCCTCCTGGCTTTTTCAATAGTTGTCATGTCAAACACTGTATACAAAGTGCACAATATTATATTCTAACTATATCAGTAGAATAATCATTCTATTTCCATGATTGCAACAGTTCACCCAAGTGAAAATTGCAATTGCAACATTTGGTTAAAAAGAAGGCCTTGATTGCCTGTATCATACAGCCCTGGCATTGTAGAAAAGTGCAAGAAATGCAGAAATGGATGAAAATGCAGAAAATTATTTAGGGTTGAAGTTTGATTGAACAATATAAAACAAATCAGAATGGAGAAAGACCCATTGAAATCACTAAGAATGTATGCGTTGCCACCAATGATGTGTATAAACCCTGGATGACTGACAGGGGGCGCTGTATTGAAGCCACCACACAGCCATCTTGGTACTCCTCAAATTGTAAAATAGATTTTGGAAGCTATAGAAATGCATTTATTGAGGTCTACATTCGTTTTTGACACGTTTAGTCTACTACAGACACCTTAATGCATACTTTAATTATATTATGTGCACAAAACCAAAATATCTTCCCTAGTCTTTTTTTTTTATATATGTAATTTTGTCCTTGAAACATTGAATTGAAATACTGTAGAATTCCATTGGATGACTGCTCCTACTAGGGAGTGCCAATATGACCGACCGGTGGCTTCAAAGCCTCTCAATGGCCAATAAATTTACATTTTAGTCATTTAGCAGACGCTCTTATCCAGAGCGACTTACAGTTATAGTGAGTGCATTCCTTTTTTCTTTTTCAATACATAGCATCCGCCACCCTAGGGTGATGCACTACTCATAAAGCAAATTTAGAACTTTTATTATATAAAAAGAAGTTACCGTCAAAAATGTGAAACAAATATTGATATTTTGGCCATATAAAAATCGCCCAGCCCTAGCCTTCTGTCCGCTGGTTTATGTTTTTTCCTTTCAATTAAGACCTAGATAAGCAGATGAGGGGAGTTCCTTACTAATTAGTGACCTTAATTCATCAATCAAGTACAAGAGAGTAGCGAAAACCTGCAGACACACTGCCCTCCGTGAAATGAGTTTGATACATGTGATCTAAAGCCTCTGGATATCCAAACAATCCCCCAGTAGGACAGAGAGAAAGTATCCTACCTCAGAGTAACCTAGACAGAATCAAACTTAAAAGAAAACAAACAAGTTCATATGGGTCAGCCAAGCACGTCATGCCTTTGCATCACAGGCAGACAGAGCATGACTCAATCCCGTATCTGAGGTAGATCTCCCGTGGTAACCTGTCCTAAGGGTGCACTATTCATTCTTACAGGAATGTATAGAGGAACAGAGAAGAGCCTTTAGACTTTGAAGTGCTGCCTTAGCTTCCAACTTCAGACCAAACCAGAACCTTCCCCGAATCCTATTGGACTTGCTACTGATTTAAAAGCCACAGACCTCCTAAACAGTCCATTAGCCAAGTTAATGTAGAGCTGACAGACTCGCTGACCCATAAATAATACATGGCAGTGGTCAAGAGAGGCCAGACACCTTGGAGCACCCGTTCATCCCTCTACACGACCACATTAATGGGCTAATTCAGAGGCAATTAACTGGTGGGGAAGAGGGCTGTCGCCTTGCGGCTATCAGAGTTAGAGGCTGCAGGGCTCAAAGCTGGGGCTAACAATTGCTCTGAGCATTTACACACCATCACTAACACTGAGACCATTTACATATTGTTGTATTAGGACAGAACTAACTCACCGCATCTACCCACCGTAGCCTGCATAGAGCCTGAGCAAAACCACAAGGTAACAAACACTTGTTAAAACACCTTTGTTTCCGTTCTTCCTGGTCACTGCTAAGATTCCAGAGTACAACCCTGTCTGAACACTTGCGACTAGTAAGCATAGTCAAACTGAGCTGCTGTGAGCCACATTGGTTTTCTACTGCAGCCTTTCTGCTTATACAGCCCCTGCCTCATAGCAAATTTACTTTAATCAATTTCTTTGATGTTTGTTAATGGGACTTTCATTCGATAAATTAACTGCAGAAAACTTGCATTGAAAACGGTGACATTGACAAATGAGCAATTACAACCAGCAATATTCATGTGTCATATCCGTGGCTGCTGTGACCTGCGATTAGCCACACTGATGCTGGATGGGAGAGTTGTGGTTGTCAATAGGAGTGGAGGGAAGGTTGAGCAACCCATTCTGACATGTCATCCATCACTGGTTCCGCTCTGCTGCCACAGCTGTGTCACTGTCCCCCTTTCCGTAGAGCGCCGACCCCAATGAGGACACGAAGGCATGGAGATCAAGTTTCACTCATAGACCGTCCCGACGTGAGCAAGGCTTACAGAAAGAGGCATACAAAAGCTCTCCGATTTGGGGCAATGATGACATTATAATCAATATGTAGCAATGTTACGCTCTGCACATGGATATATCTTGGCGTTCACACCACATTCATTTCATTGCAGAAAGCGGAGATCGCAAGCGGCAGTGTGAGGTTATTAGCTCTGGGACAATGACCAAAGGGGTGATCAGGGTTAAGTAATTACCATGGAGGCTAAAGGACGGATTAAACGAAGATTAAATGAAATGACATCAGCCAGGCATGTTCTCACCATAATTACTATCCATACTGATTATATCAACATGCCAATCATTAGGGCTTGTTACCTCTGCTTTTAATTCCTATCAGATGATGGTGATCTGCAGTGTGGATGTATAAGCTAGGTAGCGCAGATCCCTGTAGGTGTAACTGTATATGCTCAGTGAAGAGCTTACCTCAGCCAGCCTCCAGAACTCCAGACCTCTGGCCTGATCACCAGTCAGTCTCATGTTCCCCTCGACCTTCCCACAGGTTCTGCTAATTAGTCATGGCTGGAGCTTTTTCCCCCCCACTCTCTCTTTCCCTCTTTTCTTTCAAAAAGGAAACACTGAGCACGAGAGAACAGCTGACAAATTAGCAGCGAGCTTCACAGGAGGCAAACTGATCTACAGGGAGAGCTGACTACCTCAATTATGGATATTATTAATGAAATCAAACAAAGACCTGGAGACAGAAGGGAAGAAATCCGTCACATACTTTATTAAAAACACGAGAAAATGGATTGCTTTGTTTGATCATTCACGTTTTCTGGAGCATTTATGAAAATAGTTTTTATATAGCAGAAGCCAGCGTCAGCAGCAGTAGCTGGTCTAGCCCAGCTTAGGTGGATTTAACAGGGAAGATTCAGAGTTAAAGGCGGATTCCAAGGACTGGGCTCTATTTATAGCATGTAGAATTCATCATGGCTCAGCTCCTACCCACTCTCTCTCTGCCCCTCTGTCTATCCATCCCCCCCTCCCTCTTTCCGGGCAAAATCACAGTACCTATGAGAGGCCATGCTTAGGCTCAGACTGCCCTAACACCGAAAGGCCATGAGTAGGAATTCAATTAAAACGTCTAGCTTTAAATTAAAACAAGACCGGCCAAGCGGAGGCTTTCATGATTGGGATTCACAGTCTTCTTATACTGGAGCCATGGTTAAGCTTTCACTGTATCTCATATTAGTGCCGTGTTTTACCTTTATTTAAAGCTTTTTCCATCAAACTTTCCCCTTTTCTTTTTATGTCAGATGGTTTAGCACCATCCTCAGACAACTGCTTTCATTTGATGTAATTCTCATTTATGTACAGTGCCTTTGGAAAGTATTCAGACCCCTTGACTTTTTCCCACATTGTTACGTTAAAACCTTATTCTAAAATGGATTAAATAAATACAAAATCCTCAGCAATCTACACACAATACCCCATAATGAAAAAGCGAAAACAGGTTTAGAATTCTTTGCAAATGTATTAAAAATAAAACTGAAATACCTTATTTACATAAGTATTCAGACCCTTTGCTATGAGACTCGAAACTGAGCTCAGGTGCATCCTGTTTCCATTGATCATCCTTGAGATGTTTATGCAACTTAAAAAACATTTTAATCAATTTTAGAATATGGCTGCAACCTAACAAAATGTGGACAAGTCAAGGGGTTTCAATACTTTCCGAAGGCACTGTATAAGGCTTTAAATACAGGATTAAATGATGATGATGTCACATGATTGCGCAAACCACAGAGCCCTGCCCTTAGGCCTGTTAGACGTTCGCTACCCTCGCTACGATGACAGGTCATAGACCAGGAACACCATAAGAAAGGCCAAATGCACACACCACCTCAGAAGAAAATCACATCTACAATGCAAAAAAAACATCAAAATTCTAATCTGATTGGGTACAAACGGATGACTGAAGGATTCTCATACACCCCATCTGTTTCCCTTCAGAAGAACCTGAGGATTAAGCTAAAGATTTTTCCAGTTTTAGGAGTTGTTTTTTAAAGTGCCTAAAATTCCTTGCAGTTCATAACTAACTATGAAGCTAGGGTGATTCCCCCCCACCCCTCCCCGAACAGTCTCCATTTCCAGCCACAGATCTGAGACAAAGCATGGGCACGGCCCATTGGAGGTGATGATCTCAGTCGCCACATAAGCGAACAGATCTGGAAAAGCCATAAAATACAGAACCACCTCCTTTCCTCAGTTATTAAATACGCAAATATAAATCTGAGCAAATCCAAATTCATCCCTGTACTGTGCTTCAATGTCTCACTGCATCAGTCCAAACCCTACCCCCAGCTACTGAGCAGCTGTAGAAAACATCCTGCTTCCCCACTGCTTTAGTGTCGTTGTAGCCCTCAGTGGCTGAGCAACATGCCCCCCATAACACAGACCGAGACGCACTGCTTTTCAGAAAGGCCAGGAGCAGTGACTCAGTAAGTACGCACCCCGTCCAGAGCTCAACAGTGGATCGCTGTCCAGCACTATCGGTGGAGACAATGAATCTAAACAGCACAGCAGCAGTACTACTACTGGTGTCTCAGAGTCAGGCTGCAAGTCAGGTATTGACTTTATTTAACAGATTTCATTATCACAGTCGAGGGAGCTTCAAATCAATTCGCGACTAATGACGGATGCTAAAATGTGCAAAATGTGTTGCTCAGCACAGAAAGGGTAGAAAGAGGATAACGTTTAGGCTAAAATATGCTCGTATGAAATGGAACCTATAGATAGACTGAACTGTGAAGTCATGGTCACGGGCAGGGAAGAGATACTGTTACAAATAAAAACGGAGCCAAAATCGGTACGTATAGGCCACGAGAGACAGCTCTCCACAGCTCCAGAGCCCCGAGCCCTTTCATGTTCCTCAATGTAGTCCACTCTTCACTCAGCAGGGTGTGGGGACAGCAGCTCCTGCCAAATGGATGCGAGGTATGCCAGCCAGCATGTCCTCCCCGCCCACTCCAAGGGGCAGAGCGTGAGCAGTGGGGAGGCGGTGGGTGGTGGTGGGGGGAGGAAAGGTGAGGCTGGTGGGCGGGCAGCCAGGCAGGAGCTTCCTGACACGGGAACCCGCCACACAGCAGGATCAAACCGGCTGCCGAATGAATCACTACTACTCCCACCACCAACACAGTCGGCACCGGGCCTCCACACAGCCACTTCTGCTGCATCTACAATTAACAACAATCTGGGGAGAGACTGAGTCGCTAAAAATAATACCTAAAAAAAAAATATCTAAAAAAACAGGGCTCTCACGGTCAGTGCTTTTGATACAGCATGATAAAAACGGTGTTCTAAAATGGTCGTATTTTTGGGGACCAGGGAAAATAAACGTCAGTTACTTTAAAGATGTATCTCAGCTGCTGAATTATTCAATATCTGCAAAGCGTTTAAAATTTAAATGCTTGCTTAACAGCGTAATGATGATACAGGCTGGAGAAGCAGATGGAGGTATCAGAGTCTAGCGCTGAAGCAATTTTACACTTTCACATTCCACGCCCTGAAACCCAAGCTTGAGGTGGGAGATAGCAGGGGCAGAGAGAAGCACAAACACGCTTACCTGACTGATCACATTTAAAATAGGCAACAGGAGCTGCCTGGGATTTCTGTGCTGCAGTCAGTCACTACGTTAGTGAGCAGCAACATTATCTCCAAAGTAAACAACGTCCCGGAGGAACGGCAGCTCCCCAAATCACTCCTTAAAAAATAGAAACTGCTCCAGGCTGCTATTATTAAGCCTGCGCCATCCAATAGGAAGGGCAACCTTTGATCCCTTTAGGGTGCTGTGCATTTGCATTTTATAATGAGATCAAAGAGGCTAGGTCTGTCCAGGGCCCATGCAGAAGGCAGCACCGTACCCAATCTCTAGTCTGCAGACTGGCCGATTTATAGCCTCCTAGACACTGGAGACGTTTCTCCATCAACGATACAGTAGCTGTGAGGACATGTGGAGATGCAGTAGGGGAGATGGTGTTTGTTGGGCAATCAGCATACATTCTTTCCCAGCTTGCCTTCACGCAGGTGTGGAAAACAGGGGAAATCACACCAGTAGCAACAACCTCCTCCTCAACAGTTAAAGTTCAAGAGCAAACATTTCAAGCACTTTTTAAAACTGGTTGAGAATTGCTCCACATTCTTTGGCATCCTTCACCTGCGAGAAATGCAGCAGGGAATGATCTGCAGGGAAAGAGTTTCTGCCTGCATTGGACGACATTAGGTGAGGGGAGCAATATCTGAGATGGAGGTGGGTGGCTACACAGTCAGCTGCTATTGGATTGGGGGTGGGGGTGGTTGCATGTACATGCGTGTGTGGGTGTGTTCTATCCGAGAGCACCAACACAATCTGGTTTCCCAGAGTTGGAGCGGAGCAAAGAGGAGTTTCGGTGGAGTCATCTGTGGGTGCGCACATCTGCCAAGGCCCGGCCGGCCACATGTTTTCAGAGGGCCTAATCAGATTAGACGGCCGGTTCGAAGCGGGATTATGAACCTGTTTTGTACACAGAGATTTCAAATATCAGCGGATAACAAGAGCTTTTGCATAGATTGGGTGCCTGGTAGTGTCTATACATTTAAACACTGAGGCTTATACTGAACGTGTCGCACAACGAAGGATCCCACACTAAAGCATTTCAGCGGTAGCCTATAGGCTGTGTGGTCTGAGGAGAGAACAAGTCACTACAGGGCCGAGGTAAGAGACCCAAGCAGATCAGGTAGAACTTGATCGCTTTAAATTCATTAGCGGTCGCTCAGGCAGGAGCCAGCCAGTGTGAAACTCATAACCTTAGAAACTGACACGCGGCCAAGACGTCTTGATAGCATTAAAAGTCTCATCAGCATCGAGAGCTTTGGACAGGCGAAGCAGCCACATCCTAACCTGGAAGAGACCAGATCACTCTTATTTGCCTTTTAAATCAGGAGAAAGTCATTAGGGCCAGCGCCACATATCCTCCATTGCAATGACACGGACTGGAATGGATTAGTTTGAGCAGCAAGATTGAATTGGGCTAGAGTGAACAGAGGACACAAGACGGAGAGGGGTCGGTTTTAGAATCCAAGAAGCACTAAAAATGTACATATATTATTCTATCATGAAACATGCTCGGTGACATTGGTACAAATATGCTATTGGATGAAAGGGGTAAAATAACTATAGAAAGGACGATATATCCTTAAGCAAGTATCCATGTAAGAGGCCTACTGGGCCAACAACATCTAAGACATGACACGCCAGTGTGTTTCTCCATGTACTAGCTATTCCCCAAATATTGTTCTCTTCAGCTTATTGAGAGTGCCCTACAGCACAGGCCCATATAACGAGATCCCATTTTTAAACTCTTCTGCATCGCTTAAGAGTGCAAAACTGTCTCTAAAGTGCTTTAGAGAGCTGGAGAGGGCGTAAGAAAGCCTCTGTTTAATTGCCTGCTCGTGGTCGCTGTGTGCTTATTCCCTCCTTCAAACGGCGCACTCATTTTTTGACCTTGATGAATTATCTGTTCCTATTGACAGCACTTATTGATATTTCTTAAAAGCGTGGGCTAATGGAGTTCTATTGAGATGATTAAATGAGTTGCCGGCGCCTGGATTAGCCCGGTCTCATCTCGGCGGCACAGCCTGCATTATCATACAGAGCAGACGCCTGCGTGCTCTGGGTCCTAAATTCCTGCAGCCAGCCAACATCTTCAGGGGAAAAGTGGAGTGATGACTGCATCCGACCTACATTCACCCCACCCAGACATGCTCACAACAACCCCTCACACACACTAAAGGAAGTAGAGACACACGCTCTCCACCTCATTTTCGAACGTTGCTATGTGCACAGCCAAACAACGGAAGCGATGGATTCGACTTCCTTACGTACTGCAGCGCGCTGGTTGCAAACTTGCTAGAGTAAAAAATATTTAAAGGAGTCAAATTTATAGAGTATAAAAGTCAAGTAAACAAGTATAAGTGTAATTTTATATGCATTTCATTTAAGTTCACTAACGTCAGCTAGACCTACTAGTAGTTAGGTTGTGATAATTAGCTTAGTGGAGTAAGAGTTAAGGGCTATCCACCAAGCCAATAACTATAATGATAAACTATAACCTACATAACTACAAAACATTGGTGAGCATCCACAAGAAAGTTTATCGTTCTAAAGTCCTGCACCTGTAAACTGATCAACACATCCAACTGCACGTTGTCTATTAATAAGGTGGTAACAAGACCATTCATGACGTCGCTAACGCAGATACTGGTTCAGACCGTTCAGTGCTTTCAGGGTGTGTTCATTGTCATAGTGACATCTGCAAATAAAACTTCAATGCACATGTAGGCCTAAGGAAAAATATATAGTAACTTGTATTTAAATGTAGCAATTCAACAACAAACGCCATTTAGCCTGCTCGTCTTTTACAGCATGTCATAGCCTCATTGTTCAAGTAGTTTGCAAATGATTTCCATTTTTCTAATGTTGTCAATTCCTCTGGGTCTTCTTTTTCACTGTGCTCATCTAGGCTATGTAACAGTATTATCATAACTGGCCAAAAGTCATCACACCAATGCACGCTCTCCTCTACTTTCCCCGATATGCATTTTTCTATGCTGTAGGCCTGCTTTACATTCAGCAATTAGTAAAAGCAAGCCTGTTTCTTTCCCCGAATAGGCTATTAGGCTTAGCATAAAAAAATTGAGTATAAAAAGTGTTCTATAGCTTTCCTGGGATTTTACGAAAAGAGGAATGGCCTATTTCGGAGAGACTTGCATAGCCTACAGCCTGTTACGCACGGGAACAGCTGGAAAAGAGCGGCTCGTGATGTGTAGCAGAGGTAAGAGGCTAAATATTAGCTAGATATTAGGCCATTCACTAGCTAAATATTAGGGCTATAGGCTAAATATTTACCCGTCAAAGTGCAAGGGAAAAAAAGTTAATATGATGAAATGGCAATTCTGAAGTGAGCTTCTCCAGGCTATGCTCCGTGGTCCCCGGGAACGCAAAGTTCAAATCAAATGTTATTTTCACATGCGCCGAATACATCCTTACTGTGAAATGCTTCCTTACAAGCCCTTAACCAACAATGCAGTTAAGAAAATATAGCTAAGAAAACATTTACCAAACAAAACCAAAGTAAAAAATAAAATGACAAAACAGAGCTATATACAGGGGGCACCGGCACAGAGTCAATGTGCAGGGGTACAGGTCAGTCAAGGCAATTTGTACATGTAGGTAGGGGCAAAGCGACCATGCATAGACAAAGTGTCAAACGGTGTCAATGCAAATAGTCCAGGTGGCCATTTGATTAATTGTTAAGCAGTCTTATGGCTTGGGGATAGAAGCTGTTAAGGAGCCTTTTGGACCTAGACTTGCCGCTCTGGTACCGATTGCTGTGCGGTAGCAGAGAGAACAGTCTATGAATTGGGTGACTGGAGTCTGACAATTTTTTGGCCTTCCTCTGACACTGCCTAGTATATAGGTCCTGGATGGCAGTAAGCTTGGCCCCAGTGACGTACTGGGCCGTACGCACTACCCTCTGTAGTGCCTTACGGTCGAATGCCGAGCAGTTGCCATACCAGGCGGTGATGCAACCAGTCAGGATGCTCTCGATGGTGCAGCTGTAGAACTTTGAGGATCTGGGGACCCATGCCAAATCTTTTCAGTCTCCTGAGGGGAAAAAGGCATTGTCGTGCCCTCTTCACGACTTTTTTGGTGTGTTTGGACCATGATAGTTTGTTGGTGATGTGGACCCCAAAGAACTTGAAACTCTTGACCCGCTCCACTACAGCCCCGTCGATGTGATTAGGCATATGCCTATGTTTTTAGACAAGACAATGATTATATCTGGGCTACAACACAGTGCAACAAGGAATTTGTTATTGTTATCAAGTGAATACACAATTATTGTCCATAGGTTGTAAACTGCAGTGATGTAGGCTAATTTGAATAACGACTCAAAAGGTCCTGTTTCGTTTCATGCCGAAGTGACTGCATAGGCCAACAGCCTAGGCTTGATTATGCAACCATTTGGATCAGTTTGGGTCTATTCTTGACAGTTTAGAACAACAAGAAAAGGTACCTTAGCAGGCCACTCATACGGTGTATGTTGTCGGTGTTAAGATAGGCCTACTATAGGAAAATATGGGCTTCTCCTTTCCAACTCCGCGGACGTTCTTAATGCTGTAAGCCTATTTTACATTCAGCAAACAAGAGCAAGCGCGCATTTCTCTTTCAATTGTAGTGTGGCTTTTCCTGGGACTCCAGGAATAGCCGTGGCAGCGGAGAGGCCAGGTGCGTAATTGTGCAACAGAACAAAAACAGATGTAACCTATAGCCTAAGTATAAATGTATGCATGTTAGACCATCATTCATAAGCTCAATGTTAGGCTTAATACTGCAGTGAATATATCCAGTCAATTTACACAGCGAAATAAAACATTTATTAGACAATGAAATCTTAGGTAGCTACACTATGTGCCTCCTGAGGCTGCGCTGAGTGCGCTTCCCTCTCCGTCCAGGGATAAGCAGCTGGAAAAGCTACCATGTTACAGTTTTTTTAGGGACAAGAAATGTATCCTACCTAGGCTAAAACACAATGTAATGAAGAATGAGTACAAAACTCTAGTCTAGGCAGGAAACTGCAGTGAATAGCCTATGCAATTTGAATAACCCCTCAAATGCCTGGCGTTTTGAATGCATGCCGGTATTCATTTTGAGATAACTGCACTCTAGCCTGCCTGATTGGGCAACCATTTGGATCAGTTATGGGGTTTCTCAGCAATTTATTCTACAAGGGTCAGTAATATGTTGTATTTTGTCAGGCAGTTTCGCCTAAAAGAAACCTGCTAATGCAGGGATTTTTAGTGGCATGCATATGAATTATGATAATGCGCGAGCATGGAGGAAGTTGTATTCATAGTTTCTGCGTTTGGCTTCTGCATTTTAAAAGCGATCGAAAATGAGGTGGATAGGTGTATACATATCATAGTAGGTAAAAAAAATTGACATGAACATATGACTACTGCTGCATATTGCATTCCAGGACTATCAGCGGGCTAATTTAATTAAAATGCTGCTGCTCCTGTGATCCATCATCTAAAAGACAACATTGTCTTTGAAAAAGTAAATCAATGAACAGACAGCAAAACGTGCGTAGTGTTACCACATTTTTCACATCACAGCCTGAATATTGTCAGCCTAAATACAAATCATCACCATACAGTACAGATGTTAACATATGTTCAAACTGTGTAGGCTAACAATTTGTTTGTTTTTGTACATAGTCTTTGTAATGTATTGTTCGTTTTTTTGCACCAGACCACAGGAAGACTAGCTGTCGCCATTGGCGTCAGCTAATGGGGATCCCAATAAAATCTCAATCTAAGATATTGCTATCAACTGAGCTGATATGAAGCCAAATCAACCCATTTAATGTTGAATCCTTTCTTATCTCTCCCCCCATAGACACACACAGACAGGAAATGGGCTGCATACATCATGTCTGACTGCCATAAACCAGTGCCTCAGATCCTACTCCGTATAAATGTCTACTGATTGGAAAACTCATTCTAATATCAATTTCCATCTGGGCTCTTTAAAAAGGCAATCAGCATAGCTTCATCTGTGCATATCATGTGCTCCTTGAGATGATGACACAGCACTGGCTCTCTCCTACACAATGGCCTTCTCCTATCAAGGCATCTGCAATGAATAATACCAGCCATGAATGGGTTATTTAGTCTGTGTTTGCTCAGATAGGGCCATCGCTCAGAATATTCATCCAGGATTTTACACTTCACAGTTCTCAGGGCTGCTCCTATTTTTTGTATTTTTTATTCAAAGATGTAAAGCTTGCTTTGAGCTTTAGGGAAATTACAGTGTGGTGATTATTATGAATGACAGAGCTTTATGTCCAACTCAATGTCTACAAAAGTAACTCGATAGCATTCCAAACCATCCACTGTGTGAGGTCTTCTTCCTACGCTTCGACTACTTTCTCCCCTCTCTCTCCAGATGAAATCTTGCGACGGCTGGCCGCCCAACAACCTGCCTGCTTGACCCTATCCCCTCCTCTCTTCTCCAGACCATTTCCGGAGACCTTCTCCCTTACCTCACCTCGCTCATCAACTCATCCTTGACCGCTGGCCATGTCCCTTCTGTTTTCAAGAGAGCGAGAGTTGCACCCCTCCTCAAAAAACCTACACTCGATCCCTCCGATGTCAACAACTACAGACCAGTATCCCTTCTTTCTTTTCTCTCCAAAACTCTTGAGCGTGCCGTCTCTAGCCAACTCTCCTGCTATCTCTCTCAGAATGACCTTCTTGATCCAAACCAGTCAGGTTTCAAGACTGGTCATTCAACTGAGACTGCTCTTCTCTGTGTCACGGAGGCTCTCCGCACTGCTAAAGCTAACTCTCTCTCCTCTGCTCTTATCCTTCTAGACCTATCTGCTGCATTTGATACTGTGAACCATCAGATCCTCCTCTCCACCCTCTCAGAATTGGGCATCTCCGGCGCGGCTCACTCTTGGATTGCGTCCTACCTGACAAATCGCTCCTACCAGGTGGCGTGGCGAGAATCTGTCTCCGCACCACGTGCTCTCACCACTGGTGTCCCCCAGGGCTCAGTTCTAGGCCCTCTCCTAATCTCTCTATACACCAAGTCACTTGGCTCCGTCATATCCTCACATGGTCTCTCCTATCATTGCTACGCAGACGACACACCATTTTCTCCTTTCCCCCTTCTGATAACCAGGTGGCGAATCGCATCTCTGCATGTCTGGCAGACATATCAGTGTGGATGTCGGATCACCACCTCAAGCTGAACCTTAGCAAAACGGAGCTGCTCTTCCTCCCAGGGAAGGACTGCCCGCTCCATGATCTCGCCATCACGGTTGACAACTGCATTGTGTCCTCCTCCCAGAGTGCAAAGAACCTTGGCGTGACCCTGGACAACACCCTGTCGTTCTCCGCTAACATCAAAGCGGTGACCCGATCCTGCAGGTTCATGCTCTACAACATTCGCAGAGTACGACCCTACCTTACACAGAAAGCAGCACAGGTCCTAATTCAGGCACTTGTCATCTCCCGTCTGGATTACTGCAACTCCCTGCCTGTGCCATTAAACCCCTACAACTTATCCAGAACGCTGCAGCCCGTCTGGTGTTCAACCTTCCCAAGTTCTCCCGCTCCTCCGCACACTCCACTGGCTTCCAATTGAGGCTCGCATCTACTACAAGACCATGGTGCTTGCCTACGGAGCTGTGAGGGGAACGGCACCTCCTTACCTTCAGGCTCTGATCCTACACCCAAACAGGGCACTACGTTCATCCACCTCTGGCCTGCTAGCCCCCCTACCTCTATGGAAGCACAGTTCCCGCTCAGCCCAGTCAAAGCTATTCGCTGCTCTGGCACCCCAATGGTGGAACAAGCTCCCCCACGACGCCAGGACAGCGGAGTCACTGACCACCTTCCGGAGACACTTGAAACCCTACCTCTTTAAGAAATACCTGGAATAGTATAAAAGTAATCCTTCTAACCCCCCCCCTCCCCTCCCCCATAAAAAAAAAAAGTGGTTGTCCCACTGTCTATCATAAGTTGAATGGACCAATTTGTAAGTAGCTCTGGATAAGAGCGTCTGCTAAATGACGTAAATGTAAACGTCATCAGCTCAGAATTGACATCCATTTTACTGTCCTCTTATAGTACGTACCTTCCAGCCGCTGCCTGCCTCCCTGTAGTAGGGGAAGTTGTCACAGATCCACTGGTAGATCTCGCTCAGGGTCATCTTCTTCTTAGGCGAGCTGTTGATGGCGAAGGTGATGAGGCTAGCGTAGCTGTAGGGCGGCTTGCCGTCTTTGTGCTGCTGGACCTCCTCCTGGTCCAGCGTGGTGTTGGGGTCCAGCATGGCGCTCTTCTTGCCCATGCCCTGTCCCCCGTGGCCCCCCTGGGCATCTGCCTTCTGGATTGCCGCCCGCATGGTCAGCTGAGGCAGCCAATCCATGGAGGTCAGACTACTCTCCAGCTCCGACGTCATAGCGACGGCAGGCTGGGCTGGGGGGAATCTGGTGGTAGAGGGGGGGGTTGACGGGTGGAGAGCAGGCCAGGTGAAGTGAGTGGCAGCTGAGGGCAGGGCTGACCCAGCTCAGCTGTCTAGCAGTCTCTGAGTGCGGCCTGGAAGAAGATAAGGCAGGGTTTAGTCCAACTACACACATTTTGAAATGACACTTTAACAAGGTTGATGAGCATAATTAATTACACAAATGTCTGGCAGCTAGCTACACACTATCAAATTAGTACCATATTTCCTGTAGTGACATGGTGCACTTCTGACTGGTTTTAGGTACTTTCAAAACATATGGATGCTTCCCATTTTACTGGATACTGGATAAACAGGCAGGTTTGATAGACTCAGTCTGGCCTTAAATCCACATATTAGTGGTCAACGCTGTGCAACATCTTTTGTTACAGAGATGGTTCACAACACCAGGCAAGGCTGTCTAACAAACACTCCATAACACCTGATCCCAGGCCAGCCCAGATATCCAACCACCACCCCTGCAAGTTAGCCCATTCACTCTCCCTGCTGCATATAGAGCTGACTCAGTTAATGCTAGAGAGGGAATTGTTTTCACAACTGCCAGCCAAATGGGGGAATGGCTCAGGAGGAATTCTGACTCGAGGGAAGTAAACCCTCCTCCCCCAGGCGGAGCCTCTGCCGTAAACAACCAGCCCTGTGTCATTGTGCCAACCATCCTAGCCTATGCTCGGCCCTCTGTATCTGCCTTGATTCTTTGCCCACAAACAGTCCCTCTCTCACTAGGCTCGATGCCCTCTCTGGCTTAAAATAGCAGCAGAAGAGAGGGGCCTAAAGTCACAGGCATACAGTGGGGAAAAAAGTATTTAGTCAGCCACCAATTGTGCAAGTTCTACCACTTAAAAATATGAGAGAGGCCTGTAATTTTCATCATAGGTACACGTCAACTATGACAGACAAAATGAGGAAAAAAAATCCAGGAAATCACATGTAGGATTTTTTATGAATTTATTTGCAAATTATGGTGGAAAATAAGTATTTGGTCAATAACAAAAGTTTCTCAATACTTTGTTATATACCCTTTGTTGGCAATGACACAGGTCAAACGTTTTCTGTAAGGTTTTCACACACTGTTGCTGGTATTTTGGCCCATTCCTCCATGCAGATCTCCTCTAGAGCAGTGATGTTTTGGGGCTGTCGCTGGGCAACACAGACTTTCAACTCCCTCCAAAGATTTTCTATGGGGTTGAGATCTGGAGACTGGCTAGGCCACTCCAGGACCTTGAAATGCTTCTTACGAAGCCACTCCTTCGTTGCCCGGGCTGTGTGTTTGGGATCATTGTCATGCTGAAAGACCCAGCCACGTTTCATCTTCAATGCCCTTGCTGATGGCAGGAGGTTTTCACTCAAAATCTCACGATACATGGCCCCATTCATTCTTTCCTTTACACGGATCAGTCGTCCTGGTCCCTTTGCAGAAAAACAGCCCCAAAGCATGATGTTTCCACCCCCATGCTTCACAGTAGGTATGGTGTTCTTTGGATGCAACTCCGCATTCTTTGTCCTCCAAACACGACGAGGTGAGTTTTTACCAAAAAGTTATATTTTGGTTTCATCTGACCATATGACATTCTCCCAATCCTCTTCTGGATCATCCAAATGCACTCTAGCAAACTTCAGACGGGCCTGGACATGTACTGGCTTAAGCAGGGGGACACGTCTGGCACTGCAGGATTTGAGTCACTGGCGGCGTAGTGTGTTACTGATGGTAGGCTTTGTTACTTTGGTCCCAGCTCTCTGCAGGTCATTCACTAGGTCCCTCCGTGTGGTTCTGGGATTTTTGCTCACCGTTCTTGTGATCATTTTGACCCCACGGGGTGAGATCTTGCGTGGAGCCCCAGATCGAGGGAGATTATCAGTGGTCTTGTATGTCTTCCATTTCCTAATAATTGCTCCCACAGTTGATTTCTTCAAACCAAGCTGCTTACCTATTGCAGATTCAGTCTTCCCAGCCTGGTGCAGGTCTACAATTTTGTTTCTGGTGTCCTTTGACAGCTCTTTGGTCTTGGCCATAGTGGAGTTTGGAGTGTGACTGAGGTTGTGGACAGGTGTCTTTTATACTGATAACAAGTTCAAACAGGTGCCATTAATACAGGTAACGAGTGGAGGACAGAGGAGCCTCTTAAAGAAGAAGTTACAGGTCTGTGAGAGCCAGAAATCTTGCTTGTTTGTAGGTGACCAAATACTTATTTTCCACCATAATTTGCAAATAAATTCATAAAAAATCCTACAATGTGATTTTCTGGAATTTTTTTTCTCAATTTGTCTGTCATAGTTGACGTGTACCTATGATGAAAATTACAGGCCTCTCATCTTTTTAAGTGGGAGAACTTGCACAATTGGTGGCTGACTAAAATACTTTTTTCCCCCACTGTAGATAGGTGAAGGCAGGCAGCCATGCAAAACAAGCCCCCTGTGTAAGAGTGACACTGCACTATGGTGGAGAGAAAGCCCCGCAGGAGAAAGAGAGGAATCTCCACTGTGTGTGTGTGTGTGTGTGTGTGTGTGTGTGTGTGTGTGTGTGTGGCTCACACGCCCGGCCTGCTGTAATAAATACCTCCCAGGCCTCTGAGGGTTTGAGGAGCAGCAGGAATGCCCTTCACAGAGACTAGGCTATACTCTGCAGCAAGTCACTGATTGGAGCCTCAGCCTAGTGGTAACTAAGACCCTGATCTGTGAAAGGAGATGCAGTAGCAGCACTTATGCAAGCTCACTGCTGCTTTACCTGACACAACCAAATGCCACAGTGGCTCTGGAGCTAATTGAAATAAAAAGGTGAGTCACGACCTGCTAATGAGTCATTTTCCACTTTAAAAAGATAGCAGAGCGGCAAGGTCGGCGCCCAACCCGCTCCTAGATCAAATTAATACACCATTCTCATTATCTTTATGTACCATTGAAAATATGAATCCCTAATTGTTCTACTACAAATTGCATTTGAACACAAGCCACAATACCCAGATTTTTTTTCTTCTTTTGAAATACAACTAGCAGACTATCCCCTGCACGGACTGACTGACTGTCTGTCGCTGCTCCTAACTTGTGGCTCAGTGGCAGTGATCCGCTGCATCCTTACAATAGGATGATGAAGCAGGATTAGGATGCAGCCAGACCCCGTTGGCTTGCCATGAGGCCAGCAAGCTGACAGACAGCAGGTTGATGACAGTGGCTCCACCCGCAACACTGAGACGAATGCCATTTGACCGCATGCTAATGATCCAGATGCTTCATAATCGTCTAAAAATTGGTGAACCCTGGCTGTGGCAAGAATGATGAAGAGCGGCAGCAGCCCCTCTGCCTTCATCAGGCCAAGGCTCTGTGACAGGCAGCCAATGGCAGGACCATCCGGTGGTCAGAGTGTTCAGGCCCCTAAACTTAGGAGCCCCAGGGAGGAGATTACCACGCCACACACGTGGAAAAGCTTTGATCCGGCTGAGTCTGTCACTTTCACAAACCAGGGTTTTTCCTCAACTTTAATTTGTTTTGAGTGTGGTGCTCTGGGGGCACATTTTAGAACTGAGAAGAATAAACACCTCAAATACCTTAATCCAACAAGTTCCCTACCTTTTTATTACACATCGAGCACCGACAGTGATTCAGTCATGTCTCACTGTGAATAAGCCCGATATGGCTCAAACAGTGCAGCCATTATGTAGTGCCAAACCCTTTTGTCAGTAGGCGTCATCCTCTGTGAGGCAACAGGGTGACTAATGATGGAACCTGCTGTCCTCGTCATAACATCACAGCAGACGACATCATGGTGTTGAGAGGATGTAGCTGAAGGAATTGGGTTTGAAACTCACCCCTCCCCCTTTCCACTGTTTGCTGCATAGGCTTACACTTGGCAAGCAATAGTTTCAGTACCTGCTTATAGTTCCATATAGGCTACATTTCCAAGTACCTTAAGCTACCTCGTTTTCTTTACCCTGCTATAGAAACCTGTAGATATCCTTAACCATTTCCTAACATGGAGAAAGGGATATCCATTTTACATTTTAGTCATTTTAGCAGACACTCTTATCCAGAGCGACTTACAGTTAGTGAATACATCTTTTTTTATACTGGCCCCCCGTGGGAATCGAACCCACAACCATGGCTTGAGCTACATCCCTGCCGGCCATTCCCTCCCCTACCCTGGACGACGCTGGGCCAATTGTGCGCCGCCCATGAGTCTCCAGGTCGCGGCCGGCTGCGACAGAGCCTGGATTCGAACCAGGATCTCTAGTGGCACAGTTAGCACTGCAATGCAGTGCCTTAGACCACTGCGCCACTCAGGAGCATATCCAGACTCCACATTCTCACTCACACTTCCAGACGCAGAACTTTTAGTAGGTACCAGAGCAGTCTTCTTTCCACCGCACCTATCTGGAATGAATCCCTATATACTCCAGTCATGCGTCGGTCACAGTTAACACTTCAGCTCAGTGCAGCATATGTCTGCCTGGACACAAGACCATGAGACCCATGGCCATGATACTAGTGCTGCACATCTCCTTTAGACCCAACACCTTCACTGGTAGTCAAAAACTCAACAATAAATATTTATACCACTGCTGATTAAACGCTGCCCAGAGCCTAGCCTGTGAGAGAGCGCGAGAGAGTGACAGAGTAACTAAGAAAGATGAGGAAGAGAAAAGCTTGCTGTGACAGAGATATCTTCCTGTAGCGGGAGGGATGGCAGGAAGCCTAGCGGTTAGGAGCACTGGGCCAGTAACTGAAGAGCAGACTAGGTGAAAAATCTGTTGATGTGCCCTTGAGCAAGGCACTTAACCCTAATTGCGCCTGTAAGCCGTGCTGGATAAGAGCGTCTGTTAAATTACTAAAACGAAAAAAACGTGTAATGTAACTTGGCGAAAGAGACGGGAATCGCTCAGCGAGTTTCCTCTGCTACGCCTGAAGAGCTGGCATACAACTCACAACAGTGATGTAACCTGGTAACAAGCTCTTGGCATTATCTTCACTCTTGACCGAAACCCAGGCCTTACCTTCCATTATCAACATCCTTATTCCACTGCTTGAGAAGCCCTCGTTTTTTTAGTGATATGCAAGGGGGAGAGAATCAGGGTGGGAACCGCGCTAACCTGTCCTTCAGTCAAAAGGGAGATTCCTCACTTTTTCCAGCCCTGGAGGCAGACGGCTTATTGGAAGAGTTCTTTTTGGAAGAACATGGCTGGCCATTGTGATTCCACGTGAGCGTTTGTAATCATGTCGCGTGAACGCCCCAAGTGGGTCTCATCTTCATTAAAAAACTAAAAAGTAGGTAACTGCAGTGCCAAGGCAGCGACTTTTAATTTCAGTCTTCCTTCTCAATTAAAGGCTTAATGGTGCGTTGAAGCCACCGCCAGGAAGAGAGGGAGCATTAATAACCCAGTCCTTACTTGCATTTTTAGGATGTGTCAATTATCCCTTCACTGCTCAAACTGCTGAGCACATCGTTCAGCTTATTGCAGCCCGCAGCCAAGCTGGGCTCAGAGACGGGGTCTGTGTCTGCAAATAGCTGCTAACTGTGCGTGTGGAGTTCCGTTTCGGTGTTGAGAACCTGTCTATTAAGTTGGTTGGGTCTGGCGGTTGTGTGAAGCAGTCTACGGTATACTGTAGTACATTGCAGGGGAGGTGGGTTCTCTCAGTTCACCTGCTCCTAGCTCACCAGTGACTAAACACCATACTCCATAACTATTCTGCCAATCAGTGGAGAGTGCCACTATGCTGTGTGTGGGGCAGTTTAACGCTAGAATCCTTAGTTGCTAAAATGTTTGGACTTATGTAACCATTAATTCTTAAAGAATATAACTTGTAAATGCTTCATGAGCTTAGTTCAACTGCCCTACCCTATCAGAACCCCAAACAAGCTCATTTTACTCCAATGTTTATAAACAAAGTAATTGTAAACAAACACTGTGTAGCCTCAAAACATGGTTAAAACGTTAATATCATGGATGGTCAGTCCTTGCATCCATAGCTCCGTCTATGAATTTGAGAGTGGTTCCTTTTCTCCAGGCCCATCCCTCAGCTTTTTACCAAGCTTTTTACTAAAAAAAGGTGGGGTGGCTGCTTTGTTATCATTTCAATTCAGGATTCAAGCTTTAAAATACTACACATATCAAGGCGGAAGAGACTTGTCAACGTGGCCTGAAAAGGGCAAGCTGGGCAAAGACAGGAACACCTTCACTCTTGTTGCTCTGAGCATAACATACTAGCCAGGCTGTGTCATGAGGTTACAGCGCAGACAGACTCTGTGACCCCCTACATGCAGACATGGTCAAAACAGACACCAGGGGTCACGTTAATGCCAATTGTCATTTTTCCACACAGAATATTTGTATAAAAATAAAAAATAAACATACAGAATATCTTGCTGGGTTTTGTAAACGCAGATTTAAAATGCTTATTGTAATTTCTGCTCGAAATCAGACTTATTTTGAGTTTGCTGCACTTCTCCACTTGGATGAGAATTAATGAACAGGCATTCTATCAGCCGACAGCCCTCTGACTGATGTGGAGCTACTTTTCTCTGGTACTTATCTCGGTGTAGCCTACTTTTCTCTAGTACTTATCTCGGTGTAGCCTACTTTTCTCTAGTACTTATCTCGGTGTAGCCTACTTTTCTCTGGTACTTATCTCGGTGTAGCCTACTTTTCTCTGGTACTTATCTCGGTGTAGCCTACTTTTCTCTGGTACTTATCTCGGTGTAGCCTACTTTTCTCTAGTACTTATCTCGGTGTAGCCTACTTTTCTCTAGTACTTATCTCGGTGTAGCCTACTTTTCTCTAGTACTTATCTCGGTGTAGCCTACTTTTCTCTAGTACTTATCTCGGTGTAGCCTACTTTTCTCTAGTACTTATCTCGGTGTAGCCTACTTTTCTCTAGTACTTATCTCGGTGTAGCCTACTTTTCTCTAGTACTTATCTCGGTGTAGCCTACTTTTCTCTAGTACTTATCTCGGTGTAGCCTACTTTTCTCTAGTACTTATCTCGGTGTAGCCTACTTTTCTCTAGTACTTATCTCGGTGTAGCCTACTTTTCTCTAGTACTTATCCCGGTGTAGCCTACTTTTCTCTGGTACTTATCTCGGTGTAGCCTACTTTTCTCTGGTACTTATCTCGGTGTAGCCTACTTTTCTCTGGTACTTATCTCGGTGTAGCCTACTTTTCTCTAGTACTTATCTCGGTGTAGCCTACTTTTCTCTAGTACTTATCTCGGTGTAGCCTACTTTTCTCTGGTACTTATCTCGGTGTAGCCTACTTTTCTCTAGTACTTATCTCGGTGTAGCCTACTTTTCTCTGGTACTTATCTCGGTGTAGCCTACTTTTCTCTAGTACTTATCTCGGTGTAGCCTACTTTTCTCTGGTACTTATCTCGGTGTAGCCTACTTTTCTCTGGTACTTATCTCGGTGTAGCCTACTTTTCTCTAGTACTTATCTCGGTGTAGCCTACTTTTCTCTAGTACTTATCTCGGTGTAGCCTACTTTTCTCTAGTACTTATCTCGGTGTAGCCTACTTTTCTCTAGTACTTATCTCGGTGTAGCCTACTTTTCTCTAGTACTTATCTCGGTGTAGCCTACTTTTCTCTGGTAAAATGCCAGATTAACTTCATGCAAAACATTAGGAAATGTAGTTTGCGGTATTCTTTCTATGATTAACATGAAAAATATGATGGCCATGAATTGTCTTTGCAAAAAATACCTTGCTTTTTCATTGTAAGCTCATTTACTTTTGTGGCTGCTAGCCACAAAGCGTTGCACTTCTGTTGTCATTAATGAAAATGAAGCCATTTTCTGCCCAATGTTTTGCACTAATGTATTTTCTGTGAAGGTAAACTATAGTTGCACGCCCCTGATCACTATTGAAGCAAAGAAAAAAAAAAACTACATTTAATATAAAACGCAGGTGAAATGGTTTGAAACAGCAGATTTCTGAACTCTAACGTGACCCCTGGGCACCGGAAACAAGAGCAAGGAATCTGAATGGAAGCTGCAGTAATTACGCAGTTCGGGGATATTAGAAATTAGCAGTCTGCCGTTATTCACGGTAGCGTTCAGAGCCAAGCGGCTTGGCTTGGAGAGAGCTGCGCACGCAGGCAGGCAAACAAGGCCCTCAAGCTCATTGTGCAATCTGCAGCAGGTCCTCACAAAAACCACATACAACATTCCAGTAATTCAATAAGCCTTTCCAATGAATTACACCAGTGATCAGGAGGGGTTTGTCTTTCTGTCCCTAACAGCTTGGCTGGGAGGTGGCCTTTGTGTAGGGAGCGGTGGGGGTGCCCTGACACCGACCATGCAAACCCAATTACCCTGGTCCCCGGGCCTGCATTAACACACTCCCCCCCGGGGAGCTTGACGCCACGCCAGCCTGGCAGCCAGAGCAGGAGAGACAGACAGAGACAAAGAGAGAGACAGAGAGAGAGAGAGAGACTGCTGCTGAATCCCAAATAGACCACTTAAGGGACTGGCAGGAGGAGGACTGTTTTGGTGGTATTCTTGAGAGCCTTTCCCTCATCAGCATTCCCCAGATCCCATCCTATAGGCCACAATTAAATTCTGAGCCAGGCTCTGGGGCAGACGGCAGCAAGGTAAGGAGGGAGGCACTAGCACTGCCTCTGGACCAGAGATGATTCGCTCCAGTGTCACGTCAGCAGAGCTACAGCAAACTCACATTATTATCAATCAGTCCTCCTGCAATTAAAACCTATAGACTCTACCTGAATAAAAAGCGTTGTCTTCATATTGAGTTCCAGCACAACATGGTGCATTTGTAAATCCCATATCACCCCCTTCACAAATGACTGTGCACAAGCGCTCTTCCTCATGGCAACCAAAATGTGTTAAAATGAGAACAAGCTGAAGTTGCCCAAGCGTGAGTTGAAGGAATTACCTGGGTGGGCAAAGCATGCTCAGAAACCACATCACAGAGCTGGAATAATGTCATGAATTTCAAATGGAGACAGGGTTCAGACTAGGCAGCACACTAGGTTGCACAGAGATGGAGTTATACTAGAGCAACATACAGTTACAACACTAGTCAGCCTTATTTAGTGCTACAAGTAAAGACAAATAAACTATTCTAATTGGGAGAGTAAGGTGCTTTAGTTCAGTCATTATAGCTTCTCCTCAACTAAGCCTAAAAATTGTCTTCACTTGGGATGGCATTAACATTTGAGTTTTAATTAAAACCGTTTTGCATTTTAAATCAATATCCAATCTCTCAGAAATAATTAACAGCTTATTAAAAGACTTTACTGCCTGACGGAGCTGGATGCTGTTGAAGAGCTGCTCTTTGACTCCTCGAGGTCCATTACAGCGTTTCACTGCACCAGCTCCCTCCCCTCCCTCTTTAAAATGCTCAGAAGGCCTCACTGTACCATCCACCCTGCGTGAGATAACACCACCCAGTAGCCAATGGAAAACACATGCAGCCCAGCACACACTGACAGATAAACGCATAACAAAACAGTGTGGAACAGACTGCAGCCTTCCAACCAGTAATTCACTAAGACAAAACGTATGCTAGAGTGGGCATTCGCAATAAGAGCCTGATGGGCATTCATGGCACATTGCAAAGGGGCCGGCTGGGCCACCCGTCATAAAACTGTGCCCTTTCCCCGGAACGATAATGCCTCTGCATTTGTGGTTGCACAACACCACAGCACAGATTAGAGGATTAAGTCACAGGTCAATAGTTTCATCTTTTGTTGGCGCTCCAGTTTAGCTTCTGCTCTACTCAGACAGTGTAGCCGTTTGGCGCAGGGCAGGCAGGCAGAGGAGGCCATCTTTGCAGAGGGCTGCTGATGTGATGTCAGACCGGTCTGCGGGTGTGTGCACGAGGGGGAAAACATGCCATCATTAGGTCTGTGAGTGACCCCGAGACTCAATCAATGGGTCACAGCCAGTCCATCGGTGACCCATATTCACTGCCTGGAGAAACAATGGATAAATCATCCATTACAGATCTTTACATTCTTTCTGGAGAGCGATCCCATTCCATTAGAGAGTGAGACTACTGCTGTGTGTTCCCTTAGCCCAAGTAATGAGAGAGTTGACAGAGAGTGGAGAAACCACAATCAGCTGTGGAATTTGACCAGGGATACCATGAGTCACCGGGACACAGCCATGGTCATAACTGGTTATAAATTCCTCTGCCATTCTCTGGAAGCCTTCCAAATCAAATCAAAATGTATTTGTCACATGCTTTGTAAACAACAAGTGTACACTAACTGTGAAATGGTTACTTACGGGCCCTTAACAACAAAGCAAAAAAAATTGAAATTGAAAAATAATAAACAAGGAATAAATACGACTAACGATAACTTGGCTATATACATGGGTACCAGTACCGAGTCGATGTGCAGGGGTATGAGGTAATTGAGGTAGATATAGGTAGGGATAAAGTGATTAGGCAACAGGCTAGATAATTAACAGTAACAGCAGCGTATGTGATGAGTCAAAAGAGTTAGCGCAAAAAGGGTCAATGCAGATAGTTAAATGGTCAACCCGGACTAACTATTTAGTCTCATGGCTTGGTTCCAGACTTGGCGCATCGGTACCACTTGCCGTGAGGTAGCAGAGAGAACAGTCTATGAATGGAGCAGCAAGGGCTTCCTTCTCTCTCCCTGGCTGAGACGCCACCTATAAAACTTCAGAAGGCAGCTCTCTGGAAGCTTTAGGCCATGTGAGTGACTGAAAGAGTTGGGGATAGACAGGCATTTAGCATCTCCACCTGTCAACATCACCCTTCCCACACACACTGTTCCAGGTTGCGTCAATTCATTTGGTTTCCAAGAGACCACACTGTTTACCTGGGTGTGGAAGAGGAGAGAAGGTAACTGTACGAGTCATTGTTGTTCTAGGCCTTTGCTGTTCAAATACCTCCAGGCGAAAGGGAATAATCAACATGATATTGCTCATAAAAGGGTACAATAGGTCATCACTAACCCAGAGGATTTATCATGAGACCAGGTATATTATTTAGATTTAAAACCTCAATGTAAGCAAATCATCACCCAAAGCCAAGTGCAAGATGTTCAAATGAAGCGACGGCCATTTCAGACAGGCTGTCCAAACAGACACTGTACAGCAGTATCAGACTGAAATCATACTGCCTGGCAGAGACACTGCAAACACAAGACAAGACAATGATCACAGATCTGATCCGAGGTCACTCCACCTGCTGACCAGTCCACACAGTTGGAAATGACGAAAAAGGAACAATCCATAGCTAGTGGCAGACCATCAAGTCTCCTGGCCAGACCTGGCTGGCTGAACTTGTTTACTTCCATTGAAGCTGCAAGGCAACAGAACAAAGCCACCTGCCACCACTCCCACTGAGCCTCCCAAACAGCAGCAGCATCAGAGAACAGCACAGCAGTGCTGTGTCCAGTGACATGGCTCAATGCCATGGTAGCCTGGCTGTCAGACAGACAGAAAGAGGAACTCCCTCCAGTGTGAGGACGCAGCCATAGCCAGGCAGTTATCAGAGACTGGTGTTGTCAGAGAGAAGGCAGCAGCCCAGGCAGGCATTGAGGAGAAGCCTGCTTCTGCTATGGAACTCGCATTTTATGAGGGGAGGAAGGCTAGGGGAGCGTGGGAGTTGCCTGACAATTCCTCAATCTGGTCACTAGCGAACTGTACTGTATTTGTGGGTCAGACTGGTGTGGTCACCCTCTGCTCCTCCCATGAAACAGCGGTGTCAAGGCTGTTTGTAGATATGTGGTTAGAAACATCTGGAGACGCATAAAGCAGTGGACCACGCTGAGTATGTTGTCATCATATCCACCATGTATAATAAATCCAATATTTTATGACATTATTTATAAAAAGAGAATGGTCTCTGGGTTGTTTAGTGCACTACTGTGGATATTCTATAAAATTGGTCTAGTATTTTATAGAAACCGCCTAGTTAGCGCATAGCCAGTTTGCAGAGCTATAAGGACCTCCAGGGAAATTCCGATCTCAAGTCAGTGGCAGCTGATGAGGTTGTTAACCGCCAATCGATTTGCAAAAGCTCATCAAAATGGAGTCTTAATTCCTCAGTGTATTAACATTATATGACAGTGGCTGAGGCCGATAAATCCTACATTGATCCAGGACTTCATCTCGTTTACAGACAGCACAAAGCTCATCTATATCATGGCTACAGAGAGCCAATTATTAAGATTATGACCCAACATCCAGACGTCACATGACATTCACCCCTCATGGATTATTACTTTCCCAAGATCAGGTAAAGTACCCTGCATTATTAGTAGCAAAGGTGGCAAAGTCCACAGCATGACTGAAAACTGTTAGTCTTAAAATCTTGTTCAATGGCCCTGCTTTTTACTGTAGATTAACATTATATCACTGTAACGGCTTGGAAAACCTGGATTGTTATGAACAGTTTTGGGATGCTAAACAGCCAGACGAATCAAAACTTTAAAAGCATCATTACAGTAATGCTCTGCGTGAAGCAATGTACATTACTGTTGATGCTGGTTGAAAATATAATTACCAAAAACCCTTTGCAGCTTCACCCCAGAGTGTTTTAGCACCAAAGAGAGGGAGCCACGTCAGATATCAGAGGGGCTAATGAATGTTTTATTCGAGACAGGAGACTTCCTATCACGTCTACTGACATAACCCTCAACCTCCCTCACAGATTCCAAAGCCTTTTTTCTCCTCTTCTGCTCTGGCACGCCACTGTCGGCTGCTCACCTTACCTTCCCTTTCTCTCCACTTTAAATTCCTGAGCACATCCCCCCCCACACACACACCGGCTGCGCTCATTAAAGCAGATTTGCATGTCTGCTCCAGAGCTGTATGAGACGAGATGAAACAGAACTCCCAGTGGCTGCCTCTGCCGAGCTTCACTCATCTGACAGAGAGAGCTTCACTTAGGGGCTCCAGAAACAGCCAGCAAACAGACACAGGCTCCCCTTAAAGGGGCCATGCAGACAACCAACACCATAGATATTTCTATGGTGTACCGGTAGCCTATGTCTAGGGGCTACACACACCGACATTTTACTATCCATAATATTCACAATGAATAACAGCCATATGCAGAAAATACATGGAAACAATGTCAACCGTACTTCCTGCAGGAGACACTGCGTGCGCATCATCAATCAGAACTGTTCAGCTGACGAGAGAGGGCGAGACCGCCACAATACGAGGGCTCCAATCCAATCAGTCTCCATTGCCTCAGAGAGCTCATATGCCCAAGACAATGATCATTTCTTATTCGCGCGTCTCAGCCGTCTCCGCCTGTCATTACAGCGTTATTATAACCTAAGCATGAGAAAGCATGTGCTGGTCAAGGGCAAATAGAGCGATATAGGTTAATAAGACTCCATTGCTCTTCAGGGACTGGTCTTCGGCTTGGCTTCTGTTTAACAGTGAGTGAGAAAGGAATTACACCTTAACACACTGAAGAGCCACAGAAAAGAAGATTCACTATGAAATCTACAGCAGAATTGACTAACAGACTTCAATTGATACAGTGGGATTATTAGAAACAAGGCAGGAGAGTTGAATGCCTGACTTCGAGTTAAAATCCAAATCTAGGGGGACCTATGGATTTTGTGAAACAGCCATGGAAGACATGTCTGATAGCAAGCATGTGAATAAAAATAAAAGCTATTCAAAACAGATGAAATGCACAACACTATGCTGCTTTCAGTTCTCTGCCAAGATTGCTGGAAATATCTGAGAAATGAGAGAATTCATGCAATGGATAGGACAATGACTACAAATTGCATTCAACAATTCACTATGCTATACAATCCTCATCAATTCCTGGTTAGCAGAGAACAGAATGCATGCACACGTTTTGACTATTCTGTGAACAGTATGCGGACGCTCACAAACTAGGCAAATGACTAGACAGATTCGGAGAAGCCACTAGTGGACAGCATGAGAATAGTTATATGACCTTTTACTGCAATTTAATAATTAAAGTTTTCAAAAATGAATTTCTCAGAAAAGGAGACGTTCCTGGTTCTCCCTCAGCCTCCTCCATATGAGGTGCTTTTGTTCGAGATGACTCACTTGGCGAAAGTGGTGCGTCATGTGGCATGCAACATGACTCACTGGTTCAGAGGAGAGGAGAGGATATGTAGTGCAGCAGAGCAGACTGTCCACCAGGAGCTTCACATTAGTATTGACTGTTCCAAGATAATGCCATTTACAGACCCAAACACTAAGCCTAGCAAATAGCTACACAGGTGCCAGATCATACTGTATGTACACTCCTTCAACTGAATACAATTCTTTGCTCTCATGACAGTGAGCATTTCTAAACATTTGTTAGCACTAGAGTAGCATGGATCACATTTTGGGGGATTAAAATAAAAAAAAAGGTAAATATTAACGTTACACCTTAGGTTCTAAAATGTGCATTTGCAACTTCTTGCCTTGAACGCCAAGTTAGCATGGTAAGTAGGGCTGCAAAACAGCAAGAGTTGAAAACAAATAGGCTAACGCTAACAAAATAAATACAGCCTCACTGCTATGAACTCTTAAAATTTGAAGTTAAAAGGACAAAATGTCAGTCAAAGAACAGGCATCAGGCAGGCAAGGGGGTTTCAAAGCCAGTCATTTCTGAGGAGGGATAGTGTGAAGAGAGCACTATGGGGATTATCAGTCATGAACATCTTCACCCAGTAGTAAATCAGTATTAGCCAAAGAGGCACTACTAATTTCTTCATCCTCAATCATGATCCCTTTTGTCAGAACATCACTTTGACATTCTGCAGCAAGACATTCTGTGAGCTACAGAACTTAGGAGTGTGGTCAGTTTCTACAGCGCACATTTAGTCATTAAAGTCCCCATGCGCACAGTCGCTCCCTCACCCCCTACCGAACACAGGCTTTCAGACCAGCTCTGCCTCCATCTTAATAGAGGGACGGATACCAGAAAGAAGGGAAGTGAAGGCGTCACAGTATTTTAGAGGAAACCGAATAAATGAGTGAACACACACCCTGGGGCGGCCATGCCGGGGGGTTTCCAGTGGGTCGGACACAGCGGGGCCGATCGTGTCAAGGCGAAGGCGGCAGACTCAAACAAAACTGACATTTCAAAAGAAGGAAAGCCTTGTAGAGGGGGAAAAGAGCAGCAAAGACACCGCATTCAACGGCACAGCTTGTTTCTGCTTCAATGAGGCAACATGCCGAAAAACGGCAATTAGCGATTAGTTTGAGATGCTGTCCGCATAGGAAAACAGCATCGTTTTCCAATCAAAGCCAGTTCATATCAGACTACTCTCTTATGCATTGATCTTGCCTCTGCTTTCTTTTCAGTGGTAACCACTAACCACAAACTTTTTTTGTCTCTTTTAAAACGTAATTCATGTAGAATCGGTTTTTCGGTCTATTAGGGCTGGGATTTGCCAAGGATCTCACGATACGATATGTATTACGATTGTCTTGATTCTCACGATTCGATATGTATTGCGATTCAATACTGCGATTTTGTTGCAAGTTGATGTTCCAAACATATTGCTGCGGAGAGACGAGAGAGAGCAGGAGTAAATGAGTTTTGATCAGTCAGGGAAATAAGTGCCGAAAACATGTTGGCTCACTATTTAAAAAGATGACCGATTACAAGCTATAGGATGAAAAATACCAGAGTTTTGGCGCAGGTAGTTCTGAGTGATTAGTGCCTTGAGGTCGGTTCGGTAACAAAATAATCTAGTTCTCTTCTATTTCAATTATTTTTTAAACATTAAATGCACCTACATTGTGGGTTGAATGTAACAGAATAAAACAATGAATAAAAGTCCCATGATGGTAGTTACTGCTCATCACTTAATCACTCATTGACATTACTTTAATAAAATATTCCAGTTGTGAATATTACACTGTTTAATTTGATGATTATTTCATTCCAATCCATCATCCAATTCAGGCGTAAAAGAAACAGACTGGACAAGTAGGTGCGCAATGGATTATGGTCATTGTAGTTAATTACCACGTTGTCTGCACTAAACTATGTCGATTTATCTCTAGATAAATTGTGCACATTGAGCTCACAGAAAAAAAACTGAACTAAATGGAATTCAAATAAATTAACCGATTCGCAATAGACGCATGTACAGCCGACTAGCGTTAGCTAATGCTACCTACTGTAGCGTATGTATATATTTTTTTATTATGTTTTTTACAAATCGATACTTTGAGTCAAATATCTATATAGTCCCAAAATAATAGTGCGATATGCAACTGGATCGATCCCCCCCCCCAATACTACGGACTATTCAAACGTATGGGGGTAGACCAAGATGGCCTAGGCACTATAGGCCTATTCCCCTTCATGCCCAGTGCCACTACACTTTAACTAAAAGCCTTCGATATCGATTGAATCATAAGTCTCTGAGTGACAACATGGATAAATTAGATACAAACAGAAAGTATACCATTATGGACTTTGACAAGGCTAATTAGTTAGCTGCTGACATTTTTGGAATTGGCTTGAGGAGGGAGAGCCAATATAAAATTCAATCATTTGTTGCTAATGAGATATTACATCTGAAATGTTTGCAGAATGCCTCTGCGGCGCTGCGATAATGAAGGGAATCCTCTGAGGTGCCTACCATGCTGACACAGCCTTTGGGTGCTTAAATCCTAAAATGGGTTTAACTACATTTTAATTTACTTATATTTACCCACTGTATTCTCCTGCAAATATAAGTATCTCTGGCACACTTAGAAGACATAAGTAGGTCACTCAGTCTCCTGTGAGTCATTGATCCTGGCAAGGGATCAAATAGTACAGGTATAGGGAAGACAAGACTAAGCAGAGTGGGGCCTAATGGCAGTCAAACACTACCCGTTATCAACACTAATGTTAATGCCATAGGATTTATACCTGTACACTAATACATTCAATACAGTTGACATAGGCTACATAACAATGACTACTTCAAATAAATGGAGTCTGTGCACTGTGCAATGTAAACAGTAGCCTAATAGAATTTCCCTGTTGTAAAAAAATAATAATCTACCTAGACTTCAAGGTTGGCGGATGTGCGTGTAGCCCTATTGCACAAGACGTAACAAAGTGCACGCTTTGATGAAGGAATCTTAATTTCTGCACTGGACAAAGACTAACACCACACCAAATTCCACCAGAGATGGAGGCAGTAATTTCTTCAGACACGACCAGGTGCAGCAGGCTCCAGCCACGGGGCCTGCCTCCCAGGCCCAGCGTAACACAGCCCTGCCAGGCCCAGCGTAACACAGCCCTGCCAGGCCCAGCGTAACACAGCCCTGCCAGGCCCAGCGTAACACAGCCCTGCCAGGCCCAGCGTAACACAGCCCTGCCAGGCCCAGCGTAACACAGCCCTGCCAGGCCCAGCGTAACACAGCCCTGCCAGGCCCAGCGTAACACAGCCCTGCCAGGCCCAGCGTAACACAGCCCTCCCAGGCCCAGCGTAACACAGCCCTGCCAGGCCCAGCGTAACACAGCCCTGCCAGGCCCAGCGTAACACAGCCCTGCCAGGCCCAGCGTAACACAGCCCTGCCAGGCCCAGCGTAACACAGCCCTGCCAGGCCCAGCGTAACACAGCCCTCCCAGGCCCAGCGTAACACAGCCCTGCCAGGCCCAGCGTAACACAGCCCTGCCAGGCCCAGCGTAACACAGCCCTGCCAGGCCCAGCGTAACACAGCCCTGCCAGGCCCAGCGTAACACAGCCCTGCCAGGCCCAGCGGCTGGGATTCCAGGCCGTCAGTTTACCAGGGGATGACCCACTGTCCATCACATCAGCCACCTGGGGACAGCCATTCTGTAGCACCATTGATCTGCCTCTCGCCCATTCGCCGACACACATAAAAAAGGGCCCTACACACTTCACGCAAAGGCAGCGTCGTTTTCACATGTAGTTCTACTTACTTTTGTGGAAAACAATTTGGGAAGGGACCATATACAACGCTCTGCCGCTGTTTGCATGAAGTGTGTCGTGGCCTTGACACTTCCTTATTACATTATGGGCCATGGCACAGTGGCAGTGCACCGCAGTCATCCTGCCCCTCCCCTCCCCCACCGCACGCCCGCTCATTCATCCACTCTGAGGGAGAAACACACAGGCCAGAGGAAGTATGACTCATCTGAGTAACAAGATACATTCTTCAGAAATCTCTACAGACATGTTGTTTGCTAAGTGAGGAGCAGCTAGTGAATGTAGTTGTATGGGGTTAGCAGAGTGAGTGAGAGCGAAGGGGGGACTGGCAGGGGAAGAGAATAATCACTCATTGTGTCGGTTATGGCTCCACAGATCGACGTTTCCTCAAACTCCAGAGATTCCTTGGCTTCATGCTGGGATTTTCTGAATCACAAATGAAACCTTCATGTGCACATGAACTACGTGAAGAGTAATTTATTAGCATTTCAGAAACACACAATATAGTGGGGAGACTTAAGTCGTTCTGCTGAGCAGGCAGAAAACGTTGAGGCACAGGGTAAAGACAATTTTAAATCATAGGGTTGAGACATCTAGCCAAACACTGCTCCCCCCAAATAATCCATCTGAAAAACGTGGCTATCATCCCTAAAGATCATGAGCATTGCACCACATCACAACAGTCTAGATAAAATCTCCAAAATGAAGTAGAGATATTTTGTCTGGTCTGCATTAGCATTGTGAGAGAGAGAGCTGAGGTACAGGGAGAAGGCACTTGCCCAGGCTGAGCAAAGTTACTGAGGCCATAGAGGCGAGGCTGGTTGAATGGTTGTCTAACTGGTTCAACCCCAGCAGGACTGCCTTGGGACAGTGACCGTCACAGCGAGTAATGTCTCCACATACTACTAACCCATTTAGCCTGACTTTACTCATCAGGATTAAGAGCAAAGACTTAATTAAACCTACCCTGCTTTTCCTCACCGAACACAGAGGCTGGCAGTATGAACGAACACACACACACACACACACACAACTGCTCCCCATGTACAGGCACACACACACACAGCACACCTCAATGGTCATTGTGTTACGCCAATGTTATTAATGCTTTCAGCAACAGGACTTGGCTATAACTTTGGTTTTAGGATGACGATTCCTCTCCCAAAAAGGTCATCTTTAGTAAGTTATTAAGCCATTTAACTTGGAGGTGAAATTTGCATTCGCTGAGAGCATATAATCTAGCCAGTGTAATTAAAATGGATACTAAATAGTACGATGAGAGCTCCATTATCATTACTTAAGCTGTGTAAGCTTAGCAAAATCCTTCGCCAGCACACAGCTCACAAGTCTCTTAAGAGTGGGAATCGTATAGGCATATCAATTGCTTCTACTGAGCATAGGACAGAAAAGGCAAAGAAGAATATGAAAGGTCCTGTAATACGCTATCACAACTCAAGGACACAGGGTACAATATGATGAACTAATTACATCCTCAAGGCATTAGCAGTCAGTCAATCATTAAGCATACTGTTAGTCTCATTTTTTTACATTTTAGTCATTTAGCAGACGCTCTTATCCAGAGTGAGTGCATACATAAAACAAATAATCATACTAGCCCCCCGTGGGAATCGAACCCACAACCCTGGCGTTGCAAGCGCCATGCTCTACCAACTGAGCTACACGGGACCTATGGCAGAGGCAAGGTCCTACTATGGATGTTCTAATCTACACGTAATTTATGGTCAAACCTTCATTGTAGTCAATTCCTGTGGCAGTTAGGCCTAGTGTAACCTATTCCGAGAGAACAACAGGCCCATGTTGCAAGAGACAAATTCATGATTCCCTCCCATCCTATCTCACCCACACATTGTCTAGCTCTAACCCACCAGGCCACAGTGTGGGTAGCTGCTTCCTCTGTAGCGGCTTCAATAGTCAACATGGGGAAGTTTGGTCCAGAGACATGGCACCAGAACACAAAACAAGGCCCTTATCTAACTAAACTAGTGGATGGCAACATGGACACATTAGAAGATGGAGTTAAAATCTGTATACTTATTTAGATAATTCTGGGCAATCAGATGAATTAAACATCACATTTATTTCACTGATCCATGTCCACAACTAGTTTCTGCCCAAATTGTACAGCGTAAATACAGTCCACAGACATATTTTCAGCCTACCATATTGGAGAGCGGGAGAGACAGTTAGGCAGTGTATCGCTAGATGAATAAAAAAATGAAAGCGTAGTTCAGTAAACTTGCTCTCTCCATCCCATGAGGAGGGTGGTGGGGGGGGTTCGTTTGAAAACTCAGAACTGCATTCCCACATCCACCCGTATCCAGCGAAGGGCTCTTTAAAAATTCATTACATTTACAGCAAAAATAGATTAAAGCGCACAGCTGAGCAAAACTCAAAATTTGGCTCCTGAATAACATTAATGATAAAACATCTCCCACAAGCCCTGGGGGGTTTCATCTGAGGAAAAGTGCTGGCTTTCTTTCACCTTACAGCACCTTGAGAATAATTTATTTTTAATCATTACTAAAAAGAATGCGTTTCTAATTGTCATTTTTAATTATGGCTTTCCTTAGATGCAAAACAGCTGCGTAAAACCTGCAAAAACTAATTAAAATCCATCCTTGAACATTCCGTTTCCCCATAATGCTTTGCCAATGTCAATCTATTCACCATTTGAGATCACAGCTTCAGAGAGTGTTCAATGACAGATGCTGCAGGCCCCCGAAAATGCCTGGAACTGCAATTGCTCTGGACAGCACTAAATGAGGTTCACTTAAGTGCAATTATAGCCCTCTGATCTCTTACATAAAGATATTTCTTTAACATGGAGAAGTGGGCTCACACAATATGACTGCAAATATGATTGAAATTGGAATCAGGGACGCATTTCCAGGAGATGGATGGCTTCATAGCTCATCTGCATTCTGGTGATGCACAGCGTTGCTAATGAAGACTGAGCCAGTCCCATCTCACTAACACCGCAACCAGGAGCACAAACTTCATACTGGATTAGAGCAGAACATAGGAGAGATTTCAAACTAACCCTTCAGAGTCACTTAGGCTTGAGCTGCTTCAGAGAGGGCCCTGCCTGCCTGCAATAGTCGCCTGCCATCATAGCATCAAACAGAGGAGCATGTTTGTGTCCACCCAATACACAATGGAGAGTCTTGTAGAGAGATAACACAGAGCCAGGACAAAAACTTTTTTTCATACAGGAGGTATTTTCAGGCAAACATGACTCTGGGATAAAATAGAAGCACAGACCATACGTTATCCATAATTTCTTCATGGCGCCAAGGGACATTTTTGCAGTTTTAAAGATAATTTCCTGCAATTCCACACATTTCGCCATGCAGCTGAGAGAATTTTTCTGTTTAAAAGCTAGTTTCCTGCAAATCTATGCATTTTCATGACTAATGTTGTGTTATTTGCTCAAAACATTCAAATTAATACTGCTAAATTCATTGTTTTTGGAATTTTCAATTCTCCTTGTCTAGCTTTTATATTGGTGATTGTTAGTTCTCAAAGATGATATTATAAAACAAATAAATCTAAATATCCATTATCTTTTCTACATACTTTATATCTGGTTTCAGTCGTTTAAGTTAACACAAAGCATTTCTCTATCCCACTGTTTGGCAGCCTGCCCAAGGATTAATGGCAGAAAAATCCCTGATTATAAATAAAGATATGATCAATCAATAAAGACATACTGCTCTCTACACTAGCACTACCATTGTCAGTCACCAGTCAATCAAAGAACAGCCCAGCCTATAATATAATATAATATAATATATATTATAGGATGATGATTGCTTATATTTTGACATCTGACTGCTTGGGCTCGTCTGAGTGGATAGCCTCCCTCCTGGGCTCTGAATGTCCGATCCCTGGGCAGCAGAGGACTGGTATATTCATCCTGCCTGGCCTGGGGCTCAGCTACCACCAGCCGTTTGATAACTGCGTCTCACGGACTCCATTTGAATAATCACTTCAACAAGGGGAGAAATTAAAAAGCCTCTCAGTGAGACGGAGCTAGGCACAGGGCCACAGGTGAATTCCAAATGAGCTGCTGGTATGTGAAAGGTGAGAGACTGCCTCTTAGCAAGGCTTTGTCAGTTTGGAGACCCTTCCCACCTCTCCATAATGGTGTCATTACCCTATTACGCTTATTAAAGAAATACCACAATATTCAATACTGGGATTCCACAATTGTATGAAACGCAAAACCTGTGAAATACAGTACTTGCAGGAAGATAAGATAAATACCTTAAGCCACTGAACAGGCTCCACTGATTTAAAAGAAATAAAAAGTACTTTTGTTTCATTCAACAGATCTTTGTATTACCACTGTTAAGCACAGCTGGATCAATCAACGCTGCACAAAATCTCAAAAGCTAGTTGAACTGCGGGTCTTCCACACAGGGCTCTGAAAAGACAGCAGGCAGACTCAAGCATGATCCTTGTGAGGGTACATCTGAAACACTACCCGAAACCATTATCACACTGTATAGATATTCTTATTCCTGATCACAAGAAAACGTGCCAATCTAGCTTGTGAGGAATGGAATCTTTCAGTCAAGAACAGTAAGGCAGTAATTGGGTGGGTGGTATAGCCCCTTTCAATGTGCTGGTTTTATTTGTGGAATGCTTATGTTTAGCGGATTTAACCCCATAGTGCTTTGCTTGTGGTCGAGTTGTGCCTCATCTCCTTGAAATGCTGTGCATCCTTGGATGGAAATGGTTACAGAAAGACCAAACAAGCAGATGCTGCATCTCTAATTCCTCAACTGCCATTGTGCATTTAACCCCGCTTGAGGTTATTTTAAGATAAAGATTAGACCTACAATTCTGTACTGAAAGGGGTAGCCTAATCCTTAAAATGATTAGTAGATACATTGAATTACACAGGACCAACTACACAAAGCATCTAAAAGTTACCTAATTGAATGCAGATACAAACGTTGTGGCCAATACTGTTCAAAGTCTAGGATACATGGTCCATAAATTTGCATAGATAAGGGATATGAAAATCCTCAATAGCATAAAGTTGAAGACTTTGATGCACAGACTGATGGGCTAATTTCACAATGCTCAGAGAACAGTTTAGCGCCCACAGCCGCAACAATGCTGCATCACTCCGCACAATATCCCCCGCTCTACTATCCAGTCATCCAGAAACAACTCATTCACAATTCATACAAGTCTTTGAAAGCACATCAATGTAAGTGAGAAATTCACACATTTAAAAATTCTATCTGCATGTTGTGTGAAACAAATGCGAAGTGGGGGATGCCAAAAAGTATTATAAATCTCATAGAGGATTACTCCACTTATCATCACTATCAAATCAGATTAGGTTACAATCTAAAAGCCGACTACCATCCCTGTCCTCAAGACTCAAACTGTGGACAGCATGTAAGGATTGTGGAAAGGATAGGAAGGACAGTACAATATTGATTCCAAAGGGAAATTGGGGCTCAATAGAGAACACCTATCCCTCACTAGGGAAGAGGGAGAGAGCGTGTGAGAACCTCGATGGCACAATGAATAACAATGAATATCTCGTCACCCACATTTGCAAAGCCCTCCCCATTACTGCTCAGTAAGAAAAACTGTACTGATGAATCAGATGCTTGTGACTTATGCACGTCATCATTTCTAAAAACTAAGTCAAATAGAACCAAAGGCTTACTCAAGTAATTATTGTAGACAGAATCAAATATGCCGGTGGAGTGATATCAATACTTGAACAACAGCTTCAGGGCTGCATGTGCATGCAGACAGCACACTGTAGCTGCTATTTAAAAATGCACTATGCAGAAATCGCACCGCCATTTCCTGGTTGCTAAAATTCTAATGGTACAATGATTCTCTATTAGGCGAACTATCTAAACCCCTTTTCCATAACCAAAAATATTGTATATTCAGCTGTTTGAAGCGGATATACAAAACCAAAAGTAAAGACACAGGAAGCACTGAAATAACACACATAGAACAGATCTTAGACATGCTTTCAACGGGAATGAAAAATCTATAACTCACATTTCAATGTGAATTTGGTCAGGTTGCCCAAAAAGTTATATTGTAGCTTGAAATAATGGATGACTAGGACAAACCAGGTCTGGGCTACCTTTGTGGGACTAAGTTGGAGATGTGTTTGTATTTGTTAGTAGGACATATAGCAGAGATGGCACAGAAATAGAAAAAAACCTAACTTCTGTTTCGTAGACATGTGATCATACAAATCACTAGCTACAGATTTTACACCAGATAATGTGATATAACCAAAGATTGTATGAGTACATTACAGGAAAGTCCCATACAAACCGCCGCCATTCATTTTTCAACTAACCTATTCTTGCCGATACTTTTTTCGTTCTTGATTCGGAGAAAAAAACTCTTTGAAATGTCATTTTCCAGTTGCAGTTGATTCTACAAAAAACATAAATTCAGAAAGACATTAAAATCGTTTTTTAGAGTGCATTAGGAAAGTATTCAGACCCCTTGACTTTTTCCACATTGTTACATTGCAGCCTTATTCTAAAATGGATGAAATAGTTTTTTCCCCTCAATCTACACACTACCCCATAACGACAAAGCAAAAAGAGGTTTAGAAATGTTTGCAAATTTAAAAAATGTTATTACTAAAAATACATTTACATAAGTATTCAGACCCTTTACTCAGTACTTTGTTGAAGCACCTTTGGTAGCGATTACAGCCTTGAGTCTTCTTGGGTACGATGCTACAAGCTTGGCACACCTGTATTTCGGAAATTTCTCCCATTTTTCTCTACAGATACACTCAAGCTCTGTCAGGTTGGATTGGGAGCGTTGCTGCACAGCTATTCTCAGGTCTCTCCAGAGATGTTCGATCGGGCTCAAGTCCGGGCTCTGGCTGGGCTACTCAAGGACATTCAGAGACTTGTCCCGAAGCCACTCCTGCATTGTCTTGGCTGTGTGCTTAGGGTCGTTGTCCTATTGAAAGGTGAACCTTCAACCCAGTCTGAGGTCCTGAGCGCTCAGGAGCAGGTTTTCAAGGATCTCTCTGTACTTTGCTCCGTTCATCTTTCCCTCAATCCTGACTAGTCTCCCAGTCCCTGCCACTGAAAGACATCCCCACAACATGATGCTGCCACCACCATGCTTCACCGTAGGGATGGTGCCAGGTTTCCTCCAGATATGACGCTTGGCATTCAGGCCAAAGAGTTCAATCTTGGTGTCATCAGACCAGAGAATCTTGTTTTTCATGGTCTGAGACTCTTTAAAAGTGCCATTTGGCAAACTCCAAGTGGGCCGTCACGTGCCTTTTACTGAGGAGTGGCTTCCGTCTGGCCACTACCATAAAGGCCTGATTGGTGGAGTGCTGCAGAGAAGGTTGTGCTTCTGGAAGGTTCTCCCATCTCCACAGAGGAACTCTAGAGCTCTGTCAGAGTGACCATCGGGTTCTTGGTCACCTCCCTGACCAAGGCCCTTCTCCCCCGATTGCTCAATTTTAGCCGGGCAGCCAGCTCTAGGAAGAGTCTTGGTGGTTCCAAACTTCTTCCATTTAAGAATGATGGAGGTCACTGTGTTCTTGGGGACCTTCAATGCTGCAGAAATGTTTTGGTACCCTCTGTGCCTTGACACAATCCTGTCTCAGAGCTCTACGAACAATTCCTTCAACCTCATGGCTTGGTTTTTGCTGTGACATGATGCACCTGAGCTAAATTTCGAGTATCATAGGAAAGTGTCTGAATACTTAAGTAAATAAGATATACATATTTTTTAGAAATGTTTGCTTACTTATTAACAACCTATTTTTGCTTTATCATTATGGGGTAGTGTGTGATTGATGAGGAAAACATTTAATTTAATGAATTTTAGAATAAGACTAACGTAACAAAATGTGGAAAAAGTCAAGGGTCTGAATACTTTCCGAATGCACTGTATACCTCTTGCATGTTTGCAGAACTTTGTTTTTGGTCACATTGTATGACGCGCTGTCATCTACTACTACATGGCTGCGGCCATGTCGCATAGAAACGACTAGTTCCTGCCAGGGGTTGGAACCGGTTCAGGGAAAATAAGTACATTTTCAGAGGAACGGAAACAGGACCGGGAACTAAAGTGATCTCTAGTGTTCCAGAACGGAATCGTTCATTTCAAATCTTGAGAACCGGTTAATAATGTTATTTTTGGGTCACAATGTTTTATTTTTTCTAATGTCTAGTAGCTATATAACTCTCTAATTCGGTGAAGTTATGGTGCTAGTAATTGCCTAAACACATTCCAATTAACGTCATGACGTTCAGAGTTTCAAGCCAATCCCCCTCCATGTCCACCCTGCTCTCCCCACCTGTGAAATTTCAGTTACATCTAGCTCCTGTAATTATCTGACCAATCAAACATGTAAACAACTATCTTACCCCTTGCTGCTCTATCGGCGCTAATTATGGGAGTAAATTAATGAGCTAAAAGTAAAAACGATGCTGATTTCACACCAAAAATTCAACGAAAGGGAACTATATGAACCGTAACTTATGGGGGGTTCGAACCGGTTCAGAACTTAATACAGGTTCTGCTCGGAACAGAACTATTGGAAAAATAATTTCGGTTCCAACACATGGTTCCTGCAAAGATGCTGGGAAATGCTAAATGTGCAGAAGCTACGATGGCGAGGAACATCCTCACGCAGTACAAACCATGGATTTAATATATTTTTGTTTTCGCTGGTTTTTGTAGAACTACTTGTAATTGGAAACGGACATTTTTAAGATACTTTTTTCACGGAATCGAGAACCAAGAAAATATCGCCATGTACAGGTAAATTACTAAATCTATGGCGGCGGTTTGTATGGGGCTTTCCTGTAACGCCCAGTATGGACACCAACAATCTTTGGTGATATCACATTATCTGGCGTACAATCTGTAGCTAACAAATCAGGAGTGGATGCTACATCCCTGGTTCTGGAGTCATAGGTTGTTCAAGTCAAAACTAATATAACCTGAATCAACACAGCCTTGCCCTCAAGTGCTTTTTCCCCCTTTAATTCTTCACTTCAGGTAGCTAAACTAGCCAGTGACATTTTGACAATGCATACATTTCTGATTAGCTAGTTAAAGTACAGACGCTTAAGACATAATTGATTGTTTTAGACTAGTTATCATCCATATCTGGGGAAATCCCACAAAGTCAGACAACATTAAATTGACAGACGAAACGCATTCCAACAGCTGATGAGGGACCAAACGTACCAAACAGTCATGCTGGCTAGCTCGAGCTAGCTAAAGACAGTGTGTGCGCACAGTGTGACCCATTCCCAAATTAGCTAACGATAGCCACTTAGCTAGGGTAAATAGCTGGCTAACATTTTAGCAACACACCGTGTCAAAGAATGGTCGGGCTTCTTTGCAATATGGCTAGTTAGCTAAATATATGGAAAAACGAATGTTACCGTGGCGTTTGCTGTCAAAGTTGCTCAGTTGTCAATGGTGCTAACTAACTAGCTAGCTAGCTAGCTGTCAAATTCGAGAGTTATAGCTATCTACGTAGTGTGATCAAGCATGCTAGTTATCATGTTAGCAAACTGGCAACGAGCTACCTGGATCGTTACTAATGATGTCCCCATATGCCCCGTCCCAGCTAAAATAAAACTATCAAGGCCTGATTGCTGAACTCAATCCCCAGAACTTCAGTACAGCTTACTTCCCCATGAAAGTCGTCCATTTCATGGGCCTCAGTTCAACTACCATTCCCATGTTCTTACAGCTCACTTACCCCTGGGTATGTCAGGTCGTTGCCTTGGTCCAGGGCAGTGTTGAAATATCTGCCCCTCCCCTTTCACGTCTTCTTCAACAAGAAAGTCCCTCAGGTGCCTATGCTTAGGTGCGTTTGTCCTAGGTAAGACCCGTTGAACTCTCACCAGTGTGCCAGTGTCGTCCCTCTTCGGCTTCTCTGCCTTTTCTCGTTCGCCTTTCTCTCGAGTCCAGTCTCGACAGCCAACATCCGGGACTCTGTCGTTTTCTACACAGGCTACAAAAAATACCCGGAACTACTTTCAATACAATTCAGAGAACGACGCAAATTACATACTGCACTGGCTACATTACTGCACTCGGCGATGTACACAGCCACAAAAACTAGTCCCCTACTTCACTGCCCTCTCTTTCTCTCTCTGCCTGCTCGAACTACTTTCATAAAATAATAATAATAATTGTAATAATAATAACAACAACACATTTTTACTCAATCATAAAATTACAACAAAATAAAACATGATTTAAAAAAGAGTTGTTTCTATGTGTTCTTAGCTATTAATAATCTTACTACAGTACTACTAGAGGTTGTATTTAATTGCAATAAATTATTCATTTAGCTATTTTCTTGACTTTAGATCTATTACACTGTTGTTAGAAGCATCCTGTCAGCCTATTGGAGCATTATCTTAATAATGAGAACGACACAAATTACAAACTGCACTTGGAGATGTACACAGCCACAAAAACTAGTCCCCTACCTCACTGTCCTCTCTCTCTCTCTCTCTCTGCTGCAACTACTTTAATAAAACAACAATCATAATAACTGTAGTAAGAATAACAATAAGAATAACGACACATATTTACTCAATCATTATAATAACTACAAAATAAAAAATATGATACAAAAACAAGTTGTTTCTATGTGTTCTTACGCCTCGATCACACCAACACTATCTTCGCATTTTGGTACACCAGAAGTACATTCATTTCCAATGGAACACTGCATTTGCCTTACAGCATTGCGTTGCAGAGTCAGATGCAGTGCGCTCTGTGTGGTGCATACATTGGATTTATCGAACGACGTTCGACGAACGTATACATCGAATTGTATGCATAGATGGCTTGACGGAAATGGTAGCATGTGAAAGTTGAAATTTTGTTGCACACATATCCAGATGATGTTGTGTACCATTTTGCGTAATGACACTGTAGGTGTGATCGAGGTGTTAGCTCTTAATAATCTTACTACAGGAGTTACTACAGTACTACAAGAGGTAATATTTAATTGCAATAAATTAATAATTTTGCTATTTTCTTCACTTTAGATCTATTGCACTGTTGTTAGAAGCATCCTGTCAGCTACATGGATCATTATCTTAATAATGTTCATCTTCATGAGACATGTATTGACATTTTGGTCAATTCATCATACCTTGCTGGACTCTAAAACGTCTGATCACTACTAGTCTAGTACAGTATCGTTTCAGCTTCCTCATACAGTTTTTGGTGAGGCAACAGCACCTCCAGTGGATTAACATTGAAAATGCTTCACTTGAGCTTCAAACAGGTTGCAAATCATATTTCTTCCTGCCTAAATACACTACATGACCATAAGTATGTGGACACCTGCTCGCCGAACATCTCATTCCAAAATCATGGGCATTAATATGGAGATGGTCCCCCTTTGCTGCTATAACAGCCTTCATTCTTCTGGGAAGGCTTTCCACTAGATGTTGAAACATTGCTGCAGGGACTTGCTTGCATTCAGCCAGAAGAGCATTAGTGAGGTCGGGCACTGATGTTGGGCGATTAGGCCTGGCTTGCAGTTGGCGTTCCAATTCATCCCACAGGTGTTCGATGGGGTTGAGGTCAGGGCTCTGTGTAGGCCAGTCAAGTTCTTCCACACCGATCTCGACAAACCATTTCTGTATGGACCTCGCTTTGTGCACGGGGGCATTGTCATGCTGAAACAGGAAAGGGCCTTCCCCAAACTGTTGCCACAAAGTTGGAAGCACAGAATCATCTAGAACGTAATTGTGTGCTGTAGCATTAAGATTTCCCTGCACTGGAACTAAGGGGCCTAGCCCGAACCATGAAAAACAACCCCAGACCATTATTCCTCCTCCACCAAACTTTACAGTTGGCACTATGCATTCGGGCAGGTAGCGTTCTCCTGGCATCCGCCAAACCCAGATTCGTCATACTCCCCCCAAAAATGCTAACCTTCCCTGTTATTGTAATGGTGAGAGGTTACCATGGGGGTATGATAATTGTGCGTCTGTAGCTTTCTCACTCATCATTATTCACGATTCATTCAGGACATATTCATGTAGAAGTGTTTAGAAACATATTCTATTCTTATTTACAATAAAAGTGACTCAAAAATGACACAATACATTATTTACCATTAATTTCTATTGGGCACAAAATAATCTGAAACACATCCAAACAAATAGCAAATGCATCCAACAAGTTTGTAGAGTCACAAGCTTGATGTATTCATTGCGTGCTAGGAATATGGGACCAAATACTTTTGGATAATTTAATACACATTTAAGTGAATTTGTCCCAATACCTTTGGTCCCCTAAAATGGGGGGACTATGTACAAAAAGTGCTGTAATTTCTAAACGGTTCACCCGATATGGATGAAAATAGCCTAAAATTAAAGCTGACAGTCTGCGTTTTAACCTCTTAGTCATTGTATCATTTCAAATCCAAAGTGCTGGAGTACAGAACCAAAACAACAAAACATTTGTCACTGTGCCAATACTTCCGGAGCTCACTGTGAAAGCGGATTAGAGGCTCTTTTTATTCTTCGATGGGGTTTAACGGCGGTTGGCATCCAATATTAATGGTGCATTACCGCCACCAGCTGGACGGGGTATTGAATGAGAAAATAAAAATCCATTGCGTGAAAGGGGGAAAAACAACATCATACAAAATACAGAAATAGGCATGTCAATAAACAAAACCCATCCCACTTATTCAATCACAATCCATTCCTCTCTGTGCTATTATCTTCACCTGACTCACTAGCAGTTTTAAACAAAACCTCAGTTTCCACCATCTTCTCCTATACGCTCCTTCCAGGACTACAGCCTCTGCCAAGAGATGTGGACTTGTAGGTAGTGCACTTGTCCTGTCGCTGGTTTTAGCCCAGCTGTAACCCCCTCAATCACTGCATTGCTGGTAGCAGTGTGGTGATCCTGCAGTCTCAGGCTTTTGTTTGAAGTTTGCCTTATTAGTATAGCCTTTCTACGGAGGCTTACTACAGCCTCTGCCAGGTCTGGACCTTTATGGCACAGGAGGTTGTTTGCCTGTGACTAAAGGTGTCTAGATAAAGGCCACTCAATCACTACGTGGGTTATTATTATATCTGACAAAATTGTTTAAGTGTGATAAATAACTGAAACACAATGTATAGGCTAGCCCCTACATTCCTTTTGTTGTTGGAATACTTTGTAATGCAAAGTCACCTGACAATTCAGCTTCCACGACATTAGGTGGCGACATAATTTTGAGTTCTTTACATTCCAATGAATGAAGCTAATCGAAGAAGACGTCACGCCAGACAGCATCCGGAAGTCGCACGATACTTCTCAATCATCAGCTACTTCTTACTCTCGGTGCCTTTAAAAGTAAGGAATGTTTCTATTCATGAATAAGATTCATATAAATATTAAGCTAATTCACTGACAACTGCAACATTAACCGAATGATCTTAGGCCCGTGCCAATGAACATCCTAGTAATAGCAGCGAGTGTGAACCGCATTTTCACTGAACCTGTCATTTTCTAAGGCATATCTGCTGTAAAGTGCAGTTAAAGTTGTAGCTAGTAGACAAAGGTGAGTCTAACATACTTATCCTATAGGCAAACCAGATACACGTTCAAATAATCAACCAGTGACTACTATTCGTCCCCTCAAAAGTTTGTGAAGGTCACAAGTATCCTATTCCTACCACAAACTTTAATTATTTAACTCTAGAGATTCATGGCATGGCTCCTCTCATTGACATTTAAAGATGCTCCGCCATTTCCTGGTTGTTAAAATTCTAATAGTTCGCCTAATTTCAGTGTGTGACATAACAAACAAGTATAGGGTAGATAATCAATGTTCTATCTAAACCGCTGTGAAATATCTTGTCCATAACCCAAAATAGTGTATTTTCAGCTGTTTGAAGCTGGTGTGCAAAAGATGCAAAAACGAAACTTAAGAATGGGAAGCATAGAAATAACACACAAAACAGTTCTACCACTTCTTAGACTTGCTTTCAATGAGAATGACAGATCTATAAGTCACATTTCTATGTGAATTTGGTTTGGTCACCCAAAAAGTTACATTTTGCAGCTTTAAACCAAATGACACACTTGGCAATGCATGTTAGGTTTCACATTCCTTTTCAATGTCATTTTTGTCTTGTAAGTTGATGTTCCCCCCCTCTCCCCGGCCAACCAAGCATGGCAGACCCCGGGACCCTCACTGCAGAAGGGAAGCTGTCTGAAGAGTTTGCTGTTCCCTCCCATGTAGAGGAGGTCAAAGGGCAGATGGCAGCTTTTGCTGTGCAGCACAGGGCTGCAGGGCACAGGGTGGTGCTTATCACCTCAGGAGGCACCAAAGTCCCCCTGGAGTCTCGCACTGTGCGCTTCCTGGATAACTTCAGCAGTGGCCGGCGCGGAGCCTCCTCGGCAGAGTACTTCCTAGAGTCAGGCTATGCTGTGATCTTCCTGCACAGACACCGTTCCTTATATCCTTTCACACGCCTCTACTCTGGGATTAATCTGCTGGACAGCCTGCAGCTGGAGAGTGGAAAGGTCGGTTCGGTCTCTGACCAAGTCGTGGTCAACCAGCAGGCACTTCCCAACATTGCCAAAGTCCTGATGCGTTACCAGGCAGTGAAAGAGGCAGGGCTTCTTCTGCCTGTGGAGTTCAGCACCCTGTCTGAGTACCTGCACCTCCTCAAAGCAGCAGCACAGGCACTCAGCCCCATAGGTAGGTACTGACGCTCAACTAGAAGTAGCAGGGCTTATTAAGATGTACAGTACCTGCATGTGCTGGGATAACTAACATGCGCTCTGTGTTCATTCCCCTCAGGGTCCAATGCCATGTTTTATTTGGCTGCAGCAGTGTCGGATTTCTATATCCCAGCATCTGACATGCCAGAGCACAAGATCCAGTCTTCCAATGGACCACTTCAGGTGAGTAAAGAAAGCCATCAAATACAAAAGCACATGATCTTTATTAGAGATCCACTGTTAAGTCAAGCCTCTTTTCTGTCCTATAGATCAGTATGAAGATGGTCCCCAAGATGTTGTCGCCGCTGGTGAAGGACTGGGCTCCACAGGCATTTGTGATTTCCTTCAAGCTGGAGACAGACCCGTCCATCCTGCTGGACAGAGCGCGGCGGGCCCTGGACATCTACCGGCACCAGGCTGTGGTAGCCAATGTACTGGACACCAGACGAGGTTACGTAGTGGTGGTGACCCCTGACACTCAGGCCGAGCTGGTACTCACAGATGAGGAAGCAAGCAGAGATGTAGAGATTGAGGACAGGATTGTCAGTAATCTGACTGCAGCTCACAGCCAATTCATAACCCAACAAGGCTGAGACCCCAGTTAACCATGCTAAGGCTGTCTCCGACTAAATATAATCTTTGTTGACCGAAAGTTGTCTGTTCTTTCGACCAGTCAATTGTGTATTTTTCCATATATACAGTACCAGTCAAAAGTTTGGACACACCTACTCATTCAAGGGTTTTTCTTTATTTTTACTATTTTCTACATTGTAGAATAATAGTGAAGACATCAAAACTATGAAATAACACATGGAATCATGTAGTAACCAAAAAGTGTTAAACAAATCGAAATATATTTAATATTTGAGATTCTTCAAATAGCCACCCTTTGCCTTGATGACAGCTTTGCACAGTCTTGGCATTCTCTCAACCGGCTTAATGAGATAGTCACCTGGAATGCATTTCAATTAACAGGTGTGCCTTCTTAAAAGTTAATTTGTGGAATTTATTTCCTTCTTAATGCGTTTGAGCCAATCAGTTGTGTTGTGACAAGGTAGGGGGGGGTATACAGAAGATAGCCCTATTTGGAAAAGACCAAGTCCATATTATGGCAAGAACTGCTCAAATAAGCAAAGAGAAACAACATTACTTTAAGACATGAAGGTCTCTTCAAATACAGTCACAAAAACCATCAAGCGCTATGATGAAACTGGCTCTCATGAGGACCGCCACAGGAATGGAAGACCCAGAGTTACCTCTGCTGCAGAGGATAAGTTCATTAGAGTTCCCAGCCTCAGAAATTGCAGCCCAAATAAATGCTTCACAGAGTTCAAGTAACAGATACATCTCAACATCAACTATTCAGAGGAGACTGTGTGAATTAGGCATTCATGGTAGAATTGCTGCAAAGAAACCACTACTAAAGGACACCAATAATAAGAAGACTTGCTTGGCCCAAGAAACACGAGCAATGACTGGTGGAAATTTATCCTTTGGTCTGGAGTCCAAATTTGAGATTTTTGGTTCCAACTGTCGTGTCTTTGTGAGACGCGGTGTGGGTGAACGGATGATCTCCGCATGTGTTTTTCCCACCGTAAAGCATGGAGGAGGATGTGTTATGGTGTGGGGGTGCTTTATTGGTGACACTGTCTGTGATTTATTTAGAATTCAAGGCACACTTAACCAACATGGCTACCACAGCATTCTGCAGTGATACGCCATCCCATCTGGTTTGGGCTTAGTAGGACTATCATTTGTTTTCAACAGGACAATTACCCAACACACCTCCAGGCTATGTAAGGGCTATTTGACCAAGAAGGAGAGTGATGGAGTGCTGCATCAGATGACCTGGCTTCCACAATCCCCCGACCTCAACCCAATTGAGATGGTTTGGGATGAGTCGGACCGCAGAGTGAAGGAAAAGCAGTCAACAAGTGCTCAGCATATGTGGGAACTCCTTCAAGACTGTTGTAAAAGCATTCCAGGTGAAGCTGGTTGAGATAATGCCAAGAGTGTGCAAAGCTGTCATCAAGGCAAAGGGTGGCTATTTGAAGAATCTCAAATATAAAATAGATTTTGATTTGTTTAACACTTTTTTGGTTACTACATGATTCCATATGTTATATTTCATAGTTTGTCTTCACTATTATTCTACAATGTAGAAAATAGTAAAAAAGAAAATAAAGAAAAACCCTGGAATGAGTAGGTGTGTCCAAACTTTTGACTAGTACTGTTGACACACCCTATGTGTTTTAATAAAATCAACTATATGCATTGAGCTTGTCTGATGCTTTAAGCTCACGGTTTGATTAAATAAGACATGCCTCAAGAGGGCGCCAGAGATCTAGATAACCAGAAGAAAACCTGACCCAACTATTCTCCTCCCGGCTTTCGCATATTCTGCCATTACTCTCCTGAAGTTGCCACTAACATGCCAATTTATCTTACCATTTCTACCGATCTGCGTGCCAGTTATGGTTTTCATATGCACATTTTTGTTAAAGTTTCATTTAATTTAAAATAACGTCTTCATATCTCAAAATCATATTCATGTGGTTAATCAAAATTCTATCCAAATCTAAATGATCAACCTAAAAAGTAAAAATAGCCTACATAAATCCAACAAATGAAAACATTGCAGCCTGCAGGTAGAAAATAACCTGATAAAAATAAATATCCTATAAATCACATTGGCTACACATGCCTGTCTGCAACGAAGTTGAAACATTGTATCAACTATTACCTTGGGTCCAGCCAGAAGCTTGCACTAGCAAAGTTGCAAAATAGTGTAAAATATTCTGGGCCTACAGCCACAGCTGTAGGCTATTTGCGCAAGGGATAAGAAGCAGTGCTTGAATTGGGCAGGAGCTCACCGGAGCAGAGTACAGGCAACTCAAATGTTCTACTGCTTGAGCTCCTGGCCCTTTTTATAGAATATTAGCTCAAAAGTATTGTGGAGCTCCTGCACCAAAATATAAACAGTACCAGCACCCAAAATGAGTACCGGAACCTATTTCAGTCCAAGTCAAGCACTGATAAGATAGGCCTATTTTGTGACGTTTCCACTGGATCAGAGCATTAAATTTTTTCCTTTCACGCTGAGTAGTTAACGAAAGGGAGAGAGCTGGAAAGATTTTTCAAATACATTGAGGAACTATTGTAATTCTCAATGGATGTAAAAACAGACTTAGTTTGCTTGCTGTTTGAGGTGAAGAAAACATCACTTTGAGAAGCTCCACAGGTCATTAGTGGTGGTGCGTTAAGCCAATCAGAATACAATAAGATCCCCAAATGGCCACATTTATATGCCTACATTTGCGCGCAGGCCAGGTAGCCTATAGGCCTACTTCTATGCGTGCGCTCCAAACAAAAGACAATGACTAAATTGACAAAACTCGTAAATAAACCAACACTTGTTTCTCACAAGTGTAGCATAGGTTGTGCACTCTGAAAACAATGTGCCCACTCGGACAAGGATAACGGGAAGACTGGAATAATAATATTGAATAGAGTAAAATAATTACTGTAACCAATGTAACAAACATTGTAGATTAGAAATTATAGAAATTATAGGTGATGTATGCAATGGGAAATTGATATACACTAACAAACGCAAACAATTCACACAATTAAGTTATGAATCACATTGTCGGGAGAGAGCTCATTCTGGAGGGAGAAGTGCATTATGCATCTGGGTAAATCCCACGTCTGCATTGGCCATGCAGCATTTACAGTGATATGGCCTCAGCAGAAGTCAGGGCACTCATACTTCTTGTGCGTCATAGAGCAGTGCAGAGCTGTTGTCAAGGAAGTGAGTTTGTGTTTATATAGGATGTACCGCCCCCACCTACCGTCAACCAATCATGTCAACGCGGCGCTATACTGAGCTCACAGCATTGTTACAAAATTAGGGAGGCGTATGGTGATGCGGTCCTGGGAGGCTCAGCAATTGCGTCACACCATCCATAATGGAGCCTCCGACCACATTTTTCGGATCAAGCATAAATTGGCTTTTAGTTTAGGCCTCAGCAATGGATTAGTTCACGGAGATGGTTGCAAATTTGCAACCATCTCCATGAACTAATCCATTGCTGAGGCCTAAACTAAAAGCCAAATTATGCTTGATATATATAGGTTACTGCTTGACTAAAACATTCTGTCGACCAAACAATCGACCAGTTGACTATTTGAGGTCAGCCCTAAACAATGCTGCTTACTAGGAGACCTGGCAACTTGGAGAAACACTAATGGACAGTACACGTCCCTGGGCTTGGGACAATCTCTGTGGACTAAACTCTGCTTAAATATGGCTTTAGTTCATGCTTGTCGAGTTTGGATCTTTATTTTATCTGGCTTGGCTTTCACCACCTAGATCAGACATTAATGTGCATGGGTAAGTAGGTTTCAGTACTCACTGTCTGCTGTAAAAAAATAAAATAAAAAATACATTACATAAAAACAGCAAAACGATCCTTGACCATCTTATGTCTGGAAGCAGATTACAACATGTGGGTTGTGGAATGATAAGGCCAAACAATAAAGTTTTACTTGATTAAGAACAACTTTATAGCAGTTTCAATACAACAAAGCAGATTGTCAGAGTAATGTCACAGACAATAGTACATCAGTAAAGTGACAGAGTTGGGACATTGTGTTGGACAAATCAGTCCACAGGGAACTGTTGACAATCTTCCTTAAAGGAAACAGATGGGCTGGTTACTTGAGTTTGACACTCTTTTTAACCCCAGCACGAATACCAGACAGCTCTCCACTGTATCTTGTCTCCTCACGACGGACTTCACGAACCTGGAATACATTAAATACTTATGTAGATTTGTTTGAAGAACTATGAATTCCAACAGTCTTTTTTAAATTTGGCCCATAATTGACACAAGTTGTCCATTTTGCTATCAAATACTGTATATAATATCAGTATACAGCAGCGGTTCTGAAAGATCTGCCTGAAGGTGTCAGTAATTCCTGCGAAGCACTTATAAATCAATCATCCATAGCATTTGTATACATTTTATACACTGCAACTTCAAGTTTAAATGTAGTCTACAAACCTGTCCCTTTCTGCGGATCTTGGCTCGTCTGAACTTCTCTCTGTGTTTGACTCTGGGATTGCGGTCAATCTTCTTCCTCTTTGGTGTAAGCCCTTTGTTCTTGGCCATCTTCAGAAAGGATAGAGCAGCATGTACTAATTAGACTAATGGTTTAAACTAGGAAGGGAATATAATACTCTTACATACAAAGCACAAGATTGATATGAAGGTCATGATATATTGGGAGAATAAATGTCTCATACTGTGCTTTATACAATGAAAATGTGAACAAGAGACATGAAAACAAGTTAATATTGTACATGAAGGCTAAGATGAACAATAAATCATTGCTGCTGTATACTTGAATGTGTGTGTAATTCATTTCTAATTCTCAGAGGGTGTTACACTGTACCTGGTAGCTAATGCGTCTCTTTGCATCTGGATCCACCTCCTCTTCATCTCCTGCCTCCTCCAATCTGCAACGAGGAAATAGATCTACCATCAAGCCCTGTCCATCTCATTCCTACTCTGTGAACTCGAAGAGAGTACCACAGTATGAGTCATAATACCCATAAAACCTAGCGGTCGAACAGGGAAATGGTTAGAATAGTCTTTCCACCATAAATGTTTCCCATAGGGGATTTTAGAAACAGCCTTACAAAAAAAGATTGCAGTAACTGCAGTCGACTGTGGTATTTTGGACACAGTAATTGCAGAGTACTGCAGTTATACTGCACTGTAACTGCAGTTACACTACAAAACTACTGCAGTAAAAAAAACTTATTTTGGAAGCAGTATTTGCAGCATACCGCAGCAAACTGCAGTTATACTGGACTCAGACAGCAATCTTTTTTTGTAAGGGCACTTAATAAAATAAGGGCTGTATTTCATGAAGGCTTAACCTGGCGTGACGTTTTGATAAGCGTGTAAATCTCTCGGAAAAGGTGACTTATTTTGAAAAAAAAAATGTATTTAACCTTTATTTAACCAGGTAAGCCAGTTGAGAACAAGTTCTCATTTACAACTGCGACCTGGCCAAGATAAAGAAGACTTATCAATATATTCGCCTGTATTTACCCCCAACCAATGAAACGCTAATTAGCTGCTAATGTGGCTATCAAAAAGAACTACAAATGCCATGATGATCTGGACGAGACTGCCGAATCGAGGCAACCTTAAGAATCTCTGTGTTAACTATCTGTTAGCTAAATGTAGTAATGAATGGGCAACATTTCTTTAAATTGATAATTCTGTGAACGGTCTTGGGCAATTTTTTTATTGACACAATACCTGTTAGCAAAGGTGTCAGCTAGAGATTACACGTGCAGGCGCTTGCAGAGATTTGTAGTCTTGCATGATGTCTAATTTGATACCAATTGGCATTTTCGAATCTGAGAGTAAATAGAGCTGAATATATTGATAAATGTCACCTTGTCCAAGAGAGATTTACAGGGTTATCAAAACGTCACGCCAGGGTAAGCCTACATGAAACACAGTCCTTATTTTAAGTGTTTCTAAAATCCCCAATGGGAAAAATGAATGGTGGAAAAACGATTGGAACCATTTCCCTGTTTGACCGCTAGGTTTTATGGGTATTATGACACCTTCACTGTGGGGCTCTATAATGTACCTGGGTAACACTCACCCTTCCTGATCCTGTGAGTCCTTGCTCTTCCTCTTCAGTTTCAGCCTCTCCTCCACTCCTCTGTAGAAGCGCAGGGCAGCCTCCTCATCCAAGTCAGAGTATGAGTCTTCAGATGATTCCGCCCCAGCCTCTTCAGACACCTGACAACATAGGGACCAGTCCAGTTTAAAGGTAGACTCAGCGAAATGACGTTGCCACAAGCATCATCGCAGATTTGTGTTTGACAAGACACAAGACTTCCCTCTCACACAGTATTTGCGCATGTTCACAGGTTCGCTTTACGCTGTTACAGCGTGGTAGCAACAGGACCAATGCAGCAGGGAAGTTTAGCCTTGTGCTTCAACGCTCTAAATTGAGGAAATTCACCCACTATGTTTACTTTGTGCATCTACGTCATATCGCTGAGTCTACCTTTAAGTATGTACATCATCCATATCACCTAATGGACCAACATCAAACTAATTTCTCACCTTGACCTTCTTGTTGGTGATCGGTTTGCTGCTCTCTGACTTTCTAGCAGACTTCTCCTTCTGGTCTGCAGAGAGCAGCTGGTGCAGCTGTGGGGCAAGCCGAGAGTCTACCTCACCCATCTCATTTATCAGCTGCAGGGACAGTCAGAACACTATTATTATAGGACACGATCTGAATCATACCAACTACACATGGTATACCTACAATTGTATCAATCACAAACGACAATGCATCTACTCACATTTCTGTAAGTCAGCAGTCTTTCAATCACTGGGTGGTTGTGTGCGGGAATACGCTTTGCTTTCAGGACCAAGTAGAAACTGATGTTTGTGCAGTAACTAAGGACAAAAATAACAATAAGCGAGTTGATTCTCATTGGCATTGTTTATGCAATTTATGTTACAAATAACATTCACACTTACTTTAGATAAAGCTGCTGTTTGGTCTTGAGGTAGTTGGCACCCTTTCCCGGTGGGATCCGTCCATCTTTGACCATCTCCAAAAGGGGCTGTAGCTCGTCCTTCAGCTCTGCCAACTGCACACAACACCATTGGCAAACAGACCGGCATTACCACTCAACACCACCAGTAGTAACTAACACCAACATACTGCAACTCTTGTTACAGGTTCAACAAAATGAAGTGTGGATTATACTGTCTGTTTCTTATTCTGCTGTACATACAGTAGTGGTTAGGTTGTGGTTATCATACCTTTGCCTTAAAGTCCCGAATGAGCTCCAGTAGCTCTGGTGACTCTTTCTTCAGCAGCTTCATCTTCTCCTTCTGGGACATCTGCTTCAGGTCCTTCACAATCCTCTCCTTCTCCACACCCTTCTCTACCCCCTGCTCCTCTACAGCGAACTCCTACACATACAGACACACAATGAGGACAACAGGAAAATGTGTTTCTTTACTTTGATAGAGCTAGAGGCTCAAGCATGTATACTTTGTTGCTGATAATGTATACCTGAAGGAGGTTAAGATCATAGTCCTCCTCGCTAAGATTGGCAGCCAATCGTCTCTGAATATTCTTAGCTTCTTCCTCTTCCTCTTCATCCTCTGCCTCTACGTCTTGCTGAGATTTTCCCTCTGCAACAACAAAAAGTGAGTAGTTTCAAGGAAACAGCCTATGTCAAACAAACATAACTACATCAACCAGATTGAAATATTCAGGAATGATAGAAGAATGAATTAATACAATTTGAAATACTCACTGGCAGCCACATAGTCAGAGTCATAGAACATCTTCTTCCTGTTTCCCCATGCCATATCATTGGGGAGATCTAGGAGCAGACAACCACATTTAATATGTTAATTCAGCAAAATACACATGCACATAAAAACCAGGTCAATAGTTGAGTGGGTACAAAAACTGCTATAGTAGGTTGACATTGGGCTGTATAATTACCATCATCCTTCTTCCCTTCCAGATCACTGTCCATATCAGCCTCCTCTTCCTCCTCCTCTTCATCATCCTCTGAGTCAGAGAGGTCCAGAGCCATCACTTCCTCCTGCAAACAACATGATAATCATCAGCTCAATGTGATGTCTGCATGGATAAGTCATTCAAGTTCTGCTCTATAAGATACTGTTTACTTGCAGTTGTTGGCCTTTAACTCACCTCTTCATCACCATCTTCCTGGTCACTGTCCATCTGAACACCACGTGCCAGGAGGTTCTAGTGGCAAAAATATACAACATTAAGACTGAGTAGGGTTCAAAGATTTCAGGAAAGAACTTGAACTACAGAAATATAGATGGAGACTCACCGAGATTTTGTCGTCGTGGAACTCATCGACCTTATCCTTCGTATACTGTGAGGATCTCTGTTAAAAATATTTGAAGTTTTAAGGAGATTGAATGGTAACTTAAAATTGATCTAAAGAAACAATGACAACTCTTGGTCAAGTAAAGGACAAACTCCATAAGCTTTGTTGACAATCAACATTGTGCAGATGTTGATATCATATGAAGATAATCATACTTCTGTTCACACAGGCTTCTCCATAACATATATACATAATATACTGTACCTTATCTGGGACAGGCATGTCCTTATATGCTTCAGGGTCATCTTTGTCAAACTGTTCCGTCTTCTTCACCTTAGGGGCTCGTTTGGTTCTGAGTGGAGCGAGGGGCAAAAGTTGTCACATCCAAGCCAGGGCCCAGTTTTTCAAAAGTTATCTATCTGGATTTCACCTCCCGGATAGGATTAAATGCATAGAAATTGGATGAATTGAACGGACAAATCATTGACTTTAATGGGGACTCCCGTTCTATTCATATGCATTTAATCGTATCCGATAGGCGGCATCTTGATAAATAACTTTTGAAAAACGGGGCCCTGGACGTCATAAACACTACATTCTAGCCATCTCATATGACAATTCAGAGGTTAGATGTCTAGCATCTTGAACTAAAGTTGACTGTTTATACAAAGAAATCTAGCTAACGTACCTTAGCGCTCGAACCATGTTGAGAAGATCAGTGGAGTAACGTTAGCTTGCTAGCTATCTTACTAGTGGGATAACTTTTTCAGTTGCTAGAAAGGTGATCTTCCAAATATAAATATGACAAGCATAATATATCAATACATAATTAAAGTCCTCGGGGGGGTAATAATGCTGTCTCTATTCCCGTGACTCAATAAACTTGAAATTGACAAACAATTGTTGGCAACTACCAGCAGCGTCACATTTTCTATTTTCTTTCCACGTGCTTCCGGGTTGTTCTACGCCAGTTGGCTTCTTCGTCTTCTTCTTCGGTGGGGTTTATCGGCAGTTGGCATCCAACGTTATAGTGCATTACCGCCACCTACTGTACTGGAGTGTGGGCCAGAGACGGGGAGAAACTAAATCCTAACTGTCAGCCCCGTTGCTCTTAAAAAATATAACAAAATATTTCAGACTATATCTAATGAAGTTCTAATCAATATACTCTTTAACCTAATTTCCTGTATCCCCTTCTCCCTCATTCTAGATCTCATCCTCTCTATTTCCATCTGATACTGCCCACACTGTAGCAATACATGCTCCACAGTCTCTGTTTCCTGGCAATAATCACACTTTCCTGTTGGATGTTTTCCTATCACATTTAAAGTCTTATTCAACCGGCTGTGTCCCACCGTTAATCTTATAAAAATAGCCTCCTCTCTTCTGTCCCTTCCTGCGTCCTCCCCTCCCCGACTTTCCTCTGTACTTGAAATAAATGCCTTCCCTTATTATCTCTATTCCACTGCTCCTGCCATCTCTGCACCATCACTGTCCATATCAGGCTTTTTGCCTCTGCCTTGCTCATTAAAACTACAACATCAACATCCCCACTACTAAGTGCTTGTTTAGCCAGTACATCAGCTGCCTCATTCCCCTCCACCCCCACATGGGCTGGGACCCAAGTAAAGCTTGTCTCTATACGCATCTGTCTAACCCTACCATGGGTTTGTAGTACCTCATACAGCAGGTCTTGTCTGCTACGTGAGCTAAAGGACTGCAGACTCATCAACACTGCACATGAATCACACCAAATAACTACTCTGTCTGGCTTGACTTCCTCCACCCACTGTAAGGCCAACAGTATGGCCATCAGCTCCGCCGTATATACAGCCAGATGATCTGTAATATGTTTCCTGACTGCCACCCCACATTCCTGCACTACAAATGCTGACCCAGTACGTCCTGTCCTTGGATCTTTTGAACCATCTGTGTAAATGGCCACAAAATCCTGATACACAGTATCCAGACGACTCTTAAACAAATCAGATGGATCAACACCCTCCCTATCTTTCTGTAGTCTCTCCAACACTTCTAGATCAACTACTGGAGGTGGGAGTAGCCATGGTGGATTTACAGGAATAGCTACCGTTGGACCAAACTCCCTTCCATTCAGTCCCATCTCCTTCGCCTGGGTATTACCCACCCACCCAAAGCTTGTGTTCTGTCTTCGCTCATGTTCCCAGCATGCCTGTAAAATCCCTTTCGCAGGATGAGACACCCCATGTCCCTATAGGTTGACCCAATAATTCATTGCCAGCTGCTGTCTCCTAATCTTCAATGGCATATCCCCCATCTCCACCTGTAGTGCAGCCACTGGGGAGGTCCGAAACGCCCCACTACATATTCTGAGTCCTTGCCCCTGTATGACATCTAGCTTTCCACTGAGGTCCGGGCTGCCGAACAATACGCTATACAGCCATAGTCTATTACAGATCGGATCAATGCAACATACATGGTCCTCAATGAGGAACGCCCAGCCTCCCACTCCTTCCCCGTCAGACAGCGTATCACATTTAGCACCTTCTTACACTTTCCCACCACTCTTTCAATGTGTTCTGCCCAGGTCAGTCTAGTATCAAAGTATACCCCAAGGAACCTGAAGGACCCCAGCCTCTCCAAGTTTCTTCCATATAACCTCAAGCACACCATACTCATAATACTACCGCCATCTAGTGACTGAACCAGAATATGACTATTTGGCTGAAAGGGAAAGATATACTGTGGAAAATATGAATTTTCTCCAATCCTCTGATCCTATACATTTTAGTGTTCCTTGGACTATAAAATATGGTGTATTTGCGAGGACAGAGACACAGTTAATCATGATAGTAAACAAAATGTCATAAGATTGAAAGTTATCTTAGACAGATGAAACTGTGTGAATTAACATTATGAAAGGTTATTTTTATTATCTATATTTATTATATTTATTAATGAAATACAGTCCTAATCCAATATTCCATAAGAAACAAATTAATATGTAAAGAAATCTACTATTCTAGTCCAAGACCTGTACTTAAACATTTGTGTGGGGCCTGAAACCATGAATACTGTAGTTATTTAGATTTGTTCTACTGAGCATTTTACCATCTTGTAGGACTTACAATGTCGGTATTATGAGAGATGATCAACTGAGTTTATTGATCCAGCTCAATACATTTCAAACGTAAGGACCTCCATAAATGCCTTTACCTGCTGTCATTAACAGATGGCTTCCCTGCTTCATCTTCTAGGTAAATACTGTAACCATTTTCACTGAAGTTGCACATCAAATTTGTCAGTGTGATTCAACCTTAGGCTCTGCTCTCAATGCAGCTACCATTGTCTGTCCCATTCGCATAGTAACATTTCCCTGCTCTCTTCCAACCTCTTCACTCAATCACTTTCTCTCCTCCTTCCCTAGATCCCCGTCACTCTGAGGCCTTCTCCAATCCCTCTGGAGTCCAAAGCTGCCACTGCGAGGCCTGGTGGTAGGAGGCAGAAAGGTTTTGGGAGGCCTAAGGATCCCAGTTTTAAACTCATCATTCCTCTTCCTCATCAGGGTGAGGGCTGGGGTCATTCGAATAGGGTCAAAGTACTGTCAGGAAAAGAGTAAACCAGAGAATGTCTCAGTAGATGGACTCTATATTTATCTTGCTCACACACAGGGAAAGGAACACACACACACACACACACACACACACACACACACACACACACACACACACACACAAATCATAAATCCTTAAATCCTTACACTTACACTGGCTTGTGGCACTGATGGTCCCCTCTCTTTAAAGCCTGGGTCTGTATGCATCACACTCAGGTCCATCATGGAACTGCTGAGATCTGACACGGTGGTCATAGCACCCCTCCTTAGCTGGGCTGAAGAGCTCTGACGAGGCTGGAGCCTCCTCATGATGTCACTCAAAGAGGTGAAGCTTTCACTTTGAGGCACCTTCAGTATCAGAGGTCTCTGCATGAGAGAAAGGCAAACCTTCACTGTCCATACTCTGTCCTTGAACAGTATCGGATTTTATTTTACTACAAATGATACAGAATCGTCATTCCATACAGGATGAATCAGTAGCAGTGGAACTGTGTGTATATTTATAAACCAGAGACTCACCCTAAAAGTAGAGGGGCTATCAGCACCAGACTTGACTCCAGATTTGGTTGCCTCTGAGCCTAACTCCACTGCCATAACATCTTCCCTTCTAGTTGGACGATATTTTCTCTCTCTGGAGGGAAAGGCCACAACTTCTTCTCGTGGGCCTGTCTCCATTTTGTTTTCACTGGGCCCCACAGACTCTTTCTCATAAACTTCATAGCTCCTCTGTTTGGAGAGGTGTCTGACATATGTTTTGGGTTGGACCCTTAAAGAGAAAAATGACATTGTAGCACTATTTACTGACCAAGTATGGTTTACTATGGTAATGTACCCATTTCATTAATTGGAGTTCTGAAAGTTAATTCACAATCACAATTATAGTCACAATTATCACAGCGTTACACACCTGTGTTGGGTTTCTGTTTCAGTGGACGGCTGGTTATCTGTCTGATAGGGTAAAGCTCTGCTGCAAAATAATCTGAAAAAGACAGGTGTTATAACATTACTATTCATGTATTGTGGAAAGTTATTCTCATGTAAACTCATTATCTTCTTAAGGATGCCATAACATTGCAAACTGAGCGCATATGAGTCTCATATTTACAGAGTGGACTGACTTAAAGTCGTTTGATTATCCAGCTGAATTTTTGTCACCAAACTGGTATTGTTGGCCCATATTCTGTAACATAAAAAGAACAAACAGACCTCAGCACCGATTATACAGAAACTGCTACTGTCCCCACAAGATAAAAGTATTCAAAATATGAAGGTGATACAGAGAGAAAATAGGGGGTATACAGAATATAGCCCTATTTGGTAAAAGACCAAGTCCATATTATGGCAAGATCAGCTCAAATAAGCAAAGAGAAATGACAGTCCATCATTACTTTAAGAAATGAAGGTCAGTCAATACGGAACGTTTCAAGAACTTTGAAAGTTTCTTCAAGTGCAGTCGCAAAAACCATCAAGCGCTATGATGAAACTGTCTCTCATGAGGACCGCCACAGGAATGGAAGACCCAGAGTTACCTCTGCTGCAGAGGATACGTTCATTAGAGTTACCAGCCTCAGAAATTGCAGCCCAAATAAATGCTTCACAGAGTTCAAGTCACAGACACATCTCAACATCAACTGTTCAGAAGGGACTGTGTGATTTTAATTTTTTTTATTTCACCTTTATTTAACCAGGTAAGCCAGTTGAGAACAAGTTCTCATTTACAACTGCGACCTGGCCAAGATAAAGCAAAGCAGTGCGATAAAAACAACAACAACACAGTGTTACATATGGAATAACCAAAACGTACAGTCAATAACACAATAGAAAATCTATATATTTGTAGTTGTCCACATACCGCCGAAGCCTGCCCGAGCAAGGAGGAGGAGCAGCCTCGGCCGAAACCGTGACACATACTCTAGGTCAGACCCGCCGAGAGTAGTGATTCTAGTCAGGCGGGCGGGTGCAAGCAGTGTTCGATTGAAGAGCATGCATTTAGTTTTACTAGCGTTTAAGAGCAGTAGGAGGCCACGGAAGGAGTGTTGTATGGCATTGAAGCTCGTTTGGAGGTTTGTTAACACAGTGTCCAATGAAGGGCCAGATGTATACAAAATGGTGTCGTCTGCATAGAGGTGGATCTGAGAGTCACCAGCAGCAAGAGCGACATCATTGATATATACAGAGAATAGAGTCGGCCCGATAATTGAACCCTGTGGACCCCCATAGAGACTGCCAGAGGTCCAGACAACAGGCCCTCCGATTTGACACATTGAACTCTATCTGAGAAGTAGTTGGTGAACCAGGCGAAGCAGTCATTTGAGAAACCAAGGCTATTTAGTCTGCCAATAAGAATGTGGTGATTGACAGAATCAAAAGCCTTGGCCAGGTCGATGAAGATGGCTGCACAGTACTGTCTTTTATCGATCGCGGTTATTATATTGTTTAGGACCTTGAGCGTGGCTGAGGTGCACACATGACCAGCTCGGAAACCAGATTGCATAGCGGAGAAGGTACGGTGGGATTCGAAATGGTCGGGTGATCTGTTTGTTAACTAGGCTTTCAAATACTTTCGAAAGGCAGGGCAGGATGGATATAGGTCTGTAACAGTTTGGATCTAGAGTGTCACCCCCTTTGAAGAGGGGGATGACCGTGGCAGCTTTCCAATCTCTGGGGATCTCAGATGATACGAAAGAGAGGTTGAACAGGCTAGTAATAGGGGTTGCGACAATTTCGGCAGCTAATTTTAGAAAGAAAGGGTCCAGATTGTCTAGCCCAGCTGATTTGTAGGGGTCCAGATTTTGCAGCTCTTTCAGGACATCAGCTATCTGAATTTGGGTGAAGGAGAAGCGGGGGGGCATGGGCAAGTTGCAGCAGAGGGTGCAGAGCTGGTGGCCGGGGTAGGGGTAACCAGGTGGAAAGCATGGCCAGCCGTAGCAAAATGCTTATTGAAATTCTTGATTATCGTGGTGACAGTGTTTCCTAGCCTCAGTGCAGTGGGTAACTGGGAGGAGGTGCTCTTATTCTCCATGGACTTTACAGTGTTCCAAAACTTTTTGGAGTTAGTGCTACAGGATGCACATTTCTGTTTGAAAAAGCTAGCCTTTGCTTTCCTAACTGATTGTGTATATTGGTTCATGACTTCCCTGAAAAGTTGCATATCACGGGGGCTGTTGGATGCTGATGCAGTACGCCACAGGATGTATTTGTGCTGGTCAAGGGCAGTCAAGTCTGGGGTGAACCAGGGGCTATATCTGTTCTTAGTTCTGAATTTTGGGGCATTATTTAAGATGGAGAGGAAAGCACTTTTGAAGAACATCCAAGCATCCTCTACTGACGGAATGTGTTCAATATCCATCCAGGATACCCGGGCCAGGTCAATTAGAAAGGCCTGCTCACTGAAGTGTTTTAGGGAGCGTTTGACAGTGATCCATTACGGACACTGGCAATGAGGCAGTGATCGCTGAGATCCTGGTTGAAGACAGCGGAGGTGTATTTAGAGGGTAAATTAGTCAGGATTATATCTATGAGGGTGCCCATGTTTACGGATTTAGGGTTGTACCTGGTAGGTTCCTTGATAATTTGTGTGAGATTGAGGGCATCTAGTTTAGATTGTAGGACGGCCGGGGTGTTAAGCATATCCCAGTTTAAGTCACCAAGCAGTACGAACTCTGAGGATAGATGAGGGGCAAGCAATTCACATATGGTGTCCAGGGCACAACTGGGGGCTGAGGGGGGTCTGTAGCAAGCGGCAACAGTGAGAGACTTATTTCTGGAAAGGTGCATTTTTAGAAGTAGAAGCTCAAACTGTTTGGGCACAGACCTGGATAGTATGATAGAGCTCTGCAGGCTATCTTGGTTTCTCAAATGACTGCCTCGCCTGGTTCAGCAACTACTTCTCAGATAGAGTTCAATGTGTCAAATTGGAGGGCCTGTTGTCTGGACCTATGGCAGTCTCTATGGGGGTGCCACAGGGTTCAATTCTTGGGCCGACTCTTTTCTCTGTGTATATCAATGATGTCGCTCTTGCTGCTGGTGATTCTCAGATCCACCTCTACGCAGACGACACCATTTTGTATACATCTGGCCCTTCATTGGACACTGCGCTAACAAACCTCCAAACAAGCTTCAATGCCATACAACACTCCTTCCGTAGCCTCCAACTGCTCTTAAACACAAGTAAAACTAAATGCATGCTCTTCAATCGAACGCTGCTGGCACCTGCCCACCCGACTAGAATCACTACTCTCGACGGGTCTGACCTAGAGTATGTGTCACGGTTTCGGCCGAGGCTGCTCCTCCTCCTTGCTCGGGCAGGCTTCGGCGGTCGTCGTCCCCGGAGTACTAGCTATCACCGTTTGATGTTTTCGATGTTTGATTGGTTTTGTCTTTTGTGTACACCTGTTTCCTTTTTTGGTTGATTATGTCTCCTATAAGTTTCTCGTTTTGTTAGTCATGTGTTGTGTGTGATTGTTTCTCCTGTCAACTGGTGCGGCTCATCAGTTCGCTATTTTGTATATTACAGTCTTCGCACTGATTTTGTTTTCGTGCGCTTTGGATTAGTGTGTATTGCGCATTGTTTCGCATCGTCCGCCTCCTGTTTTGTCGAGGCCAGAGACTGTTTATTTTGTTGTTGTTCAGTAAAGTCGGTTGGACTTAGCTTCTGTGTCCTGCGTGTGACTCCTCCACCACATCCACATCAGCCTTTGTGACAGTATGTGGACAACTACAAATACCTAGGTGTCTGGTTAGACTGTAAACTCTCCTTCCAGACTCACATTAAGCATCTCCAATCCAAAGTTAAATCTAGAATCGGCTTCCTATTTCGCAACAAAGCCTCCTTCACTCATGTTGCCAAACATGCCCTCGTAAAACGGACTATCCTACCGATCCTTGACTTCGGCAATGTCATTTACAAAATAGCCTCCAACACTCTACTCAGCAAATTGGATGTAGTCTATCACAGTGCCATCCGTTTTGTCACCAAAGCCCCATATACTACCCACCACTGTGACCTGTACGCTCTTGTTGGCTGGTCCTCACTACATATTAGTCGCCAAACCCACTGGCTCCAGGCCATCTATAAATCAATGCTAGGCAAATCCCCGCCTTATCTTAGCTCATTGGTCACCATAGCAACACCCACCCGTAGTATGCGCTCCAGCAGGTATATCTCACTGGTCATCCCCAAAGCCAACACCTCCTTTGGCCGCCATTCCTTCCAGTTCTCTGCTGCCAATGACTGGAACGAACTGCAAAAATCTCTGAAGCTGGAGACTCTTATCTCCCTCACTAAATTTAAGCATCAGTTGTCAGAGCACCTTACCGATCACTGCACCTGTACACAGCCCATCTGAAATTAGCCCACCCAACTACCTCATCCCCATATTGTTATTTATTTTGCTCATTTGCACCCCAGTATCTCTATTTGCACATCATCTCTTGCACATCTATCATTCCAGTGTTAATACTAATTGTTATTATTTTGCACAATGGCCTATTTATTGCCTTACCTCCATAACTTGCTACAGTTGCACACACTGTATATATATTTTCTGTTGTATTTTTGTCTTTAAGTTTTAACTCTGTGTTGTTGTTTTTATCGCACTACTTTGCTTTATCTTGGCCAGGTCGCAGTTGTAAATGAGAACTTGTTCTCAACTGGCTTACCTGGTTAAATAAAGGTTAAATAAAATAAAAATAAATAAAATCTCTACAGTAGATTGCAACTCCACCCCCTTTGGCAGTTCTATCTAGACAGAAATGTTGTAGTTCGGGATGGACATTTCTGAATTTCTGGTGAATCAGGGTTGGGAGAGTGTGCTAACGCAGTGAATAACTCAAACTTGGTGTCACGGTTTCGGCCGAGGCTGCTCCTTCTCCTTGTTCGGGCAGGCTTCGGCGGTCGTCGTCTCCGGAGTACTAGCTGCCACCGTTCTATGTTTCGATGTTTGTTTGGTTTTGTCTGTTTTGTTACACCTGTTCCTTGTTAGTGTTAATTATGCGTCCTATAAGTTCTCTTGGGTTTTGTTTTTTGTTGTGTGTAATTGTTCGTTGTCATTTTGGGATGCTAGTTCGTTTATCTCTCTGGATTGTTTTTGAAGAGAGTTCCGCACAGTGTGTGCCTTTTGTTTGTACTAATACCGGTGTGCGTAAAGTTCGCTTGCCTGCCAGGTTGTATTTAGCCGTGTTTGGCTTGTTCTTTTTGTCTTCACTAAAGACGTTAGTACGAAGCCTCTGTGTGTCCTGCGCTTGATTCCACACCACATCTACACTCAACCTTGACACTTGGGGAGGAGGCTTCTGATGTTAACATGCAAGAAACCAAGGCTTTTACGGTTACAGAAGTCAACAAATGATAGCGCCTGGGGAGTAGAAGTGATACTGGGTGCTACAGGGCCTGGGTTAACCTATACATCACCAGAGGAACAGAGGAGGAATAGAATAAGGATACGGCTAAAGGCTTTAAGAACTGGTCTTCTAGTGCGTTGGGTACAGAGAATAAAAGGGGCAGATTTCCGGGTGTTGTAGATTCAGGGCATTATGTACAGACAAGGATATGGAAGGATATGAGTACAGTGGAGGTACACCTAAGCATTGGGTAACGATGAAAGATATAGCATCACTGGAGGTACCGCATGTATGGGGGGTGGGACAAAGGAGCTATCTGAGGCAGGTTGAGCGGGACTAGGGGCTCTACAGTGAAATAGTACAATAAGAACTAACCCAAACAGCAATAGGCTAGGCATATCGACATGGGAGAGAGGCATAACACAATCACAGGTGTTATTTGAGAGGGCTAAGACAACAACTGGTAATGGCGATGAAAGTTTGGGCTGAGGCTAAACAGATAAACAGGATGGGGTACCATGTAAAGGAACATTCCAGCAGGCATCAGCTGTGTAGCTGAGTTATCAGAAGGTCCAGTGAACAGCAATAGGTAAGTCCTGGAGCAGTTCGTAGGCTGCTACAGCACAGGCGAGCAGGAGGCACGGCTGTTGATTGTGCGTGCTAGCAGGCCGGGGCTAGCAGATGGATCTTTGTGGTCGTCGCAACGGGAAGCCTGTTGAAACCACATCAGACGATTACGTCGGCAGACCAGTCGTGATGGATCGGCGGGGCTCCGTGTCGACACTAGGAGGTCTCATCCGGTTGACAGAGAGGTAGATAGCCGGGAGATGGGCCTGGCTCGAGGCTAGCTCAAGGCTAACTGGTGCGTCGGGACAGTGGTGATTAGCCAACAACAGCCATTCGGTTGCAGCTAGCTAGTTGCGATGATCCGGTGTTAAGGTCCAGTGATTCAGGTGATTCCGGCAGAAAATCCGATATGCTCTGGGTCGATAGCACGTTGTGCAGACTGGCCGATAATTGTCCAGGCTAGAGCTGGCTGGTAGGTAGTGCAGGCCACGGTCAGAGGTGAAGACCGCTAACAGTGGCTAATAGCAAGTAGCTAGTTAGATGGCTAGCTGGCTAGTTTCAGCCGTAGGTTCTTGATAAAAATAAAGAAATAATAGAATCTGTTCCACATTGGGTGAGGCGGGTTGCAGGAAAGTATATTTAGTTAAAGGATGGAAAGTGAGATAGAGAAATATATACGAAAAGAAAGACAAAAAAATAAAAAACTGCCCATTTACACGAGGACACAACAGAATACACGACCGCACTTTTACGCCATTATGGAACACGTATCAGGCCTTCATGGTCGAATTGCTGCAAAGAAACTACTACTAAAGGACACCAATAATAAGAAGAGACCTGCTTGGGCCAAGAAACACGAGCAATGGACATTAGACCGGTGGAAACGTGTCCTTTGGTCTGGAGTTCAAATTTGAGATTTTTGTTTCCAACCGCCGTGTCTTTGTGAGACGCGGTGTGGGTGAACGGATGATCTCCGCATGTGTTGTTCCCACCGTAAAGCATGGAGGAGGAGGTGTTATGGTGTGGGGATGCTTTGCTGATGACACTGTCTGTGATTTATTTACACTTAACCAGCATGGCTACCACAGCATTCTGCAGCGATATGCCATCCCATCTGGTTTGGGCTTAGTGGGACTATCATTTGTTTTTCAACAGGACACCTCCAGGCTGTGTAAGGGCTATTTTACCAAGAAGGAGAGTGATGGAGTGGTGCATCAGATGACCTGGCCTCCAGAATCCCCCGACCTCAACCCAATTGAGATGGTTTGGGATGAGTTGGACGGCAGAGTGAAGGAAAAGCAGCCAACAAGTGCTCAGCATATGTGGGAAGTCCTTGAAGACTGTTGGAAAAGCATTCCAGGTGAAGCTGGTTGAGAAAATGCCAAGAGTGTGCAAAGCTGTAATCAAGGCAAAGGGTGGCTATTTGAAGAATCTCAAATATAAAATATATTTTGATTTGTTTAACACTTTCTTGGTTACTACATGATTCCGTATGTGTTATTTCACAGTTTTGATGTCTTCACTACTATTCTACAATGTAGAAAATAGTCAAAATATAGAAAAACCCTTGAATGAGTAGGTGTCTCCAAACCTTTGACTGGTACTGTATATATCTTTTAAAATATATTTTCCTTTATTATTTTCCCCTAACCCTACCATTCCTCCCCTAATTGGAGCAAACTAATGGACAACAACTCTTAGGCTTCTACTTCCAGCTTATACACACTATATACATTTTACGGACACAGTATAGTTTACAATAGTTATCTTTTGTTTGATTTTAGTCCCATCCTTCAGCTCCACTCAACCCCTCCCATCGATCTCTGAACACCATCCAGTTTTTCAACTGTGTTGTGATGTTTCACAAAAGTTCTGAACCTTTCTATTCTTATAGATTCTACATATTGTAAATGAAAGATCAACATTTTTGCTAAGAGTATTATTATATTATTGATCAATTGACTATGACTTTTTAAATCACCCATCAGTGCTATATGCAGAGTTAGCTCCAGGTAGATGTTGCAATTCTTCAGCCATTCCTGGACCTGTGACCAAAAACAAGCTACATATGGACAGTACCAAAACTAATGATCTAATGATTCTGTCTCTTCGTAGCAAAATCTGCAGAGCTGGGATGGTTGTATCCTCCATATACAGTGGGGGAAAAAGTATTTAGTCAGCCACCAATTGTGCAAGTTCTCCCACTTAAAAAGATGAGAGAGGCCTGTAATTTTCATCATAGGTACACGTCAACTATGACAGACAAAATGAGAAAAAAAATCCAGAAAATCCCATTGTAGGATTTGTTATGAATTTATTTGCAAATTATGGTGGAAAATAAGTATTTGGTCAATAACAAAAGTTTCTCAATACTTTGTTAAATACCCTTTGTTGGCAATGACACAGATCAAACATTTTCTGTAAGTCTTCACAAGGTTTTCACACACTGTTGCTGGTATTTTGGTCCATTCCTACATGCAGATCTCCTCTAGAGCAGTGATGTTTTGGGGCTGTCGCTGGGCAACACGGACTTTCAACTCCCTCCAAAGATTTTCTATGGGGTTGAGATCTGGAGACTGGCTAGGCCACTCCAGGACCTTGAAATGCTTCTTACGAAGCCACACCTTCGTTGACCGGGCGGTGTGTTTGGGATCATTGTCATGCTGAAAGACCCAGCCACGTTTCATCTTCAATGCCCTTGCTGATGGAAGGAGGTTTTCACTCAAAATCTCACGATACATGGCCCCATTCATTCTTTCCTTTACACGGATCAGTCGTCCTGGTCCCTTTGCAGAAAAACAGCCCCAAAGCATGATGTTTCCACCCCCATGCTTCACAGTAGGTATGGTGTTCTTTGGATGCAACTCAGCATTCTTTGTCCTCCAAACACGACGAGTTGAGTTTTTACCAAAAGTTCTATTTTGGTTTCATGTGACCATATGACATTCTCCCAATCCTCTTCTGGATCATCCAAATCCACTCTAGCAAACTTCAGACGGGCCTGGACATGTACTGGCTTAAGCAGGGGGACACGTCTGGCACTGCAGGATTTGAGTCCCTGGCGGCGAGTGTGTTACTGATGGTAGGCTTTGTTACTTTGGTCCCAGCTCTCTGCAGGTCATTCACTAGGTCCCCCCGTGTGGTTCTGGGATTTTTGCTCACCGTTCTTGTGATCATTTTGACCCCACGGGGTGAGATCTTGCGTGGAGCCCCAGATCGAGGGAGATTATCAGTTGTCTTGTATGTCTTCCATTTCCTAATAATTGCTCCCACAGTTGATTTCTTCAAACCAAGCTGCTTACCTATTGCAGATTCAGTCTTCCCAGCCTGGTGCAGGTCTACAATTTTGTCCTTTGACAGCTCTTTGGTCTTGGCCATAGTGGAGTTTGGAGTGTGACTGTTTGAGGTTGTGGACAGGTGTCTTTTATACTGATAACAAGTTCAAACAGGTGCCATTAATACAGGTAACGAGTGGAGGACAGAGGAGCCTCTTAAAGAAGAAGTTACAGGTCTGTGAGAGCCAGAAATCTTGCTTGTTTGTAGGTGACCAAATACTTATTTTCCACCATAATTTGCAAATAAATTCATTAAAAATCCTACAATGTGATTTTCTGGAGAAAAAAATTCTCAGTTTGTCTGTCATAGTTGACGTGTACCTATGATGAAAATTACAGGCCTCTCTCATCTTTTTAAGTGGGAGAACTTGCACAATTGGTGGCTGACTACAAAGGGAAGCACAGCCGCGAGCTGCCCAGTGACACAAGCCTACCAGACGAGCTAAACCACTTCTATGCTCGCTTCGAGGCAAGCAACACTGAAGCATGCATGAGAGCACCAGCTGTTCCAGATGACTATGTGATCACGCTCTCCGTAGCCGATGTGAGTAAGACTTTTAAGCAGGTCAACATTCACAAGGCCGCAGGGCCAGACGGATTACCAGGACGTGTACTCCGAGCATGTGCTGACCAACTGGCAAGTGTCTTCACTCGGCCTTGTCTCAGGATTGTAAGTTGGTGGTTGGGGATATCCCTCTAGTGGTGCGGGGGCTGTGCTTTGGCGGAGTGGGTGGGGTTATATCCTTCCTGTTTGGCCCTGTCCGGGGGTTTCTTCGGATGGGGCCACAGTGTCTCCGGACCGCTCCTGTCTCAGCCTCCAGTATTTATGCTGCAGTAGTTTATGTGTCGGGGGGCTGGGGTTAGTTGGTTATACCTGGAGTACTTCTCCTGTCTTATCCAGTGTCCTGTGTGAATTTAAGTATGCTCTCTCTAATTCTCTCGTTCTCTCTTTCTCTCTGAGAACCTGAGCCCTAGGACCATACGTCAGGACTACCGGGCATGATGACACCTTGCTGTCCCCAGTCCGCCTGGCCTTGCTGCTATTCCAGTTTCAACTGTTCTGCCTGCGGCTACGAAACCCCTACCTGTCCCAGACCTGCTGTTTTCAACTCTAAATGATCGGCTATGAAAAGCCAACTGAGAGACCTGAGCCCTAGGACCATACGTCGGGACTACCGGCCGTGGTGACTCCTTGCTGTCCCCAGTCCGCCTGGCCTTGCTGCTATTCCAGTTTAAACTGTTCTGCCTGCGGTTATGGAACCCCTACCTGTCCCAGACCTGCTGTTTTAAACTCTAATGATCGGCTATGAAAAGCCAACTGAGATTTATTCCTGATTATTATTTGACCATGCTTGTCACTTATGAACATTTTTGAACATCTTGGCATGGTTCTGTTATAATCTCCACCCGGCACAGCCAGAAGAGGACTGGCCACCCCTCATAGCCTGGTTCCTCTCTAGGTTTCTTCCTAGGTTTTGCCTTTCTAGGGAGTTTTTCCTAGCCACCGTGCTTCTACACCTGCATTACTAGCTGTTTGGGGTTTTAGGCTGGGTTTCTGTACAGCACTTCGAGATATTAGCTGATGTAAGAAGGGCTATATAAAATAAAATTGATTGATTGATTGATTGATTCACTGACATTTTCAACATGTCCCTGACTGAGTCTGTAATACCAACATGTTTCGAGCAGACCACCATAGTCCCCGTGCCCAAGGACTCTAAGATAACCTGCCTAAATGACTACCGACCCGTAGCACTGACGTCTGTAGCCATGAAGTGCTTTGAAAGGCTGGTCATGGCTCACATCAACAGCATTATCCCAGAAACCCTAGACCCACTCCAATTTGCATACCGCCCCAACAGATCCACAGATGATGCAATCTCTATTGCACTCCACACTGCCCTTTCCCACCTGGACAAGAGGAACACCTACGTGAGAATGCTATTCATTGACTACAGCTCAGCATTCAACACCATAGTGCCCTCTAAGCTCATCACTAAGCTAAGGATCCTGGGACTAAACACCTCCCTCTGCAACTGGATCCTGGACTTCCTGACGGGCCGCCCCCAGGTGGTAAGGGTAGGTAACAACACATCTGCCACACTGATCCTCAACACGGGGGCCCCTCAGGGGTGCGTGCTCAGTCCCCTCCTGTACTCTCTGTTCACCCATGACTGCATGGCCAGGCACGACTCCAACACCATCATTAAGTTTGCCGACGACACAACAGTGGTAGGCCTGATCACCGACAACGATGAGACAGCCTATAGGGAGGAGGTCAGAGACCTGGCCGTGTGGTGTCAGGACAACAACCTCTCCCTCAACGTGACCAAGACAAAGGAGATGATTGTGGACTACAGGAAAAAAAAAAGAGGACTGAGCACGCCCCCATTCTCATCGACAGGGCTGTAGTGGAACAGGTTGAGAGCTTCAAGTTCCTTGGTGTCCACATCACCAACGAACTATCATGGTCCAAACATACCAAGACAGTCGTGAAGAGGGCACGACAAAGCCTATTCCCCCTCAGGAGACTGAAAAGATTTGGCATGGGTCCTCAGATCCTCAAAAAATTATACAGCTGCACCATCGAGAGCATCCTGACTGGTTGCATCACCGCCTGGTATGGCAACTGCTTGGCCTCCGAACGCAAGGCACTACAGAGGGTAGTGCGTACGGCCCAGTACATCACTGGGGCCAAGCTTCCTGCCATCCAGGACCTCTATACCAGGCGGTGTCAGAGGAAGGCCCTCAAAATTGTCAAAGACTCCAGCCACCCTAGTCATAGACTGTTCTCCCTGCTACCGCACGGCAAGCGGTACCGGAGTGCCAAGTCTAGGTCCAAAAGACTTCTCAACAGCTTCTACCCCCAAGCCATAAGACTCCTGAACAGCTAATCATGGCTACCCGGACTATTTGCACTGCCCCCCACCCCATCCTTTTTACGCTGCTGCTACTCTGTTAATTATTTATGCATAGTCACTTTAACTCTACCCACATGTACATATTACTTCAACTATCTCAACTAGCCGGTGCCCCCGCACATTGACTCTGCACCGGTACCCCCCTGTATATATAGCCTCCCTACTGTTATTTTATTTTACTTCTGCTCTTTTTTTCTCAACACTTTTTTTGTTGTTGTTTTATTTTTACTTTTTTTGTTAAAAATAAATGCACTGTTGGTTAAGGGCTGTAAGTAAGCATTTCACTGTAATGTCTGCACCTGTTGTATTCGGCGCATGTGACCAATAACATTTGATTTGATTTGATTTGACTAAATACTTTTTTTCCCCACTGTACTTGTCTTAAATGATCTCCAATGTACCTGTCTGATTAGGATGAATAATATCCAACAATATCTTTTTAATTCTAAGCGCTATGCACTTTGCTAGAATTTTTTAATCACAACAATGAAGTGTAAGGGGCCTCCAATTTCTTTAATGGACTGGATCTTTATATTAACCACTTGGGTCCTATGTTTGCACCTGTTGACATATGTTTAGAAGGGAATGAAAGGTAAATGATCAAACCTGAATGCATGAAAGTGACTTTTTGTACACTTTAGAGCCTTATACTCTCTTATCAAAAACTTGTCACTATTTTCAAATGGTTAGGAAATCTGGCCTTCTGTGGCATAAACACAAGTATGGGAATCACATTGTGGGAATCCCTCTGGTTTCATCACACATACCTCCTCTCATTCACAGGCGTAGTTGTGCGGTGATCAACCTCCTTCGGACAAAACTCCTCCCCAAAAGGTGGCTTTTTGTTCACTGCTGTAAAATGTTGCAGTGGTTCTTCCATGTTCATATTCATGTCCATGGGTTCACTGTGTTGATTGACAGGACTTCCTCTGTGGATAACGCCCAGGGCCTCCCAGTCCAGGGTGGAGTCTGCAGGTGGGGTAGGAGGGGGGCTGTCGATAGGATCCATAGGGAGATACTTGGGCTGGTTGTTGAGGTCAAGGAGCACTGAGTGGTGATGGGGCTCATCTATCGGGGCCCTGCCGGCCTTCCATGTGTCTGGAACTGGAAGTGAGGCTGCAAAGAGGATCCGGAACTCTCGGTCGAAGGATTCCACCACCGGGCCACTCAGCACTGTCACCAGCTGCCGGTGCAGGTGGGCGTCTGACCATGTGAAGCTGGTGAACACAATAACAAGCTGTTATTTGATGTCAGAGGGAAACTGAGTGTGTAATAGGTTAGAAACAGTGGAAAACACCTAGCTACTTTACCTGTAGCTACCATTCATCACTGTCTCCAAATCCACCAGGAGGAAGTTGTCTTTCAATTCCCCCATCACTATCTTTCCCTCCCGCGAACAGAAGGTCTTTCCTCCAAGAACACGAACCTGCATATTCTATGAAGAGCAGAATACATGGAAATCAACTTTATTTCAACCCTGTCGATTCAGACATAGACTTTGGATTGACTTCAATTCTGCCAGCATATACAGTATATCATTACCACAGACGTGACCTTAGCCACACCAAGAAACGCACAGACTGACACAGTGAATGCAGAACAACCTGTTCAGTTGTGTTGCTTCACCCAGATGCTACATTCCACACATGCAAAAAAAGGAGTTACCAGAGACTATAGTCAGCCTGGGTGTGTGTCAGCTTCTGAAGAGCCAGACGTCAGGTTAATGACTCCCCTCTCACAGAGGTCATTCTGCTCTTATGAAACCTGATGCACTGTGACAGAGATTATTAATATGTTGAGCTGTTTTGGTACTGTGTGAATTGAGAAGTTATGTGGGATTGGCTATGTGGTATGAATGACATCATGAGTCAGAGTCTGTAGTGATATGGACTTCTGAGTCCTTATATGGTGTAGTTACTCACCGGATGCCTCAGCCTGTGAGGGGGGAAGTTCTCCTGGTTGGATCTCTGGTTCAGGATGATGTAAACAGGGACTCCCCGTGAAGCGATGGTGTGGAGATCACCAATCACAGTGCTATCTGTCAGTCTGTCTGTAACCATGGCAATAACCTGTATAGCAGACACTCCATCAGAGGAATATTGATATGTGACAGACTGGATATTCCTCCCAATCAGTTCGCAAACTCAAAACCCTCTGAACCGTAACACAACATACTCAAGAAGCACCATCAATAACACAGACTCAGCAAAGCAAAGGCATTTCTGGATATGGGGTGACAGTACCTCTAGGTCTCAGTAAGGTAGTTGCGATGAACTCAGCCATCCGCTACTAATTTACATCATACAATCAAGATTTTTACTGATGTACCAAGTGCATGTAGGCCAAATTATATTATTGTGCCTTAAGACTATATAATATTGAATCATTCAGACATACCTTGCTAGCCCCCTGCAGTAGTCTTCTGATGATCTCTCTGATAGGAGGTTGTCCATCCGCTGGTGGGCTGGTGTAGACCATGGCGTGTCCCATTCCCACCCAGGTGACCCCCTCAGGCCAGCCCAGCTCCAGGCAGGGTGCAGGGGTGTCTGAGTGGGTGGGGAAGTACCTGGCAGAGAAGTTCTGCACCCCTGAGCTGCCCCCCTCCTCAGCCCCCTCCACTTCCTCATAGCTGCTGTAGTCCTTGACCCAGCCACTGATCTGGTTCACCTCCTCTGGGGAGAGGAAAGGGACGAGGTGCTCTGCACTCAGCTTGGAGTAGAAGGCCCCGGGGCCTGCACTCAGCAGGCCTTCTAGAGCATAGCGCTCCCTCTCGCAGTGGAGGTACTCCGGGCTGGACTCAGACACCGGCAGAAATATCACGTCCTTATTCAGACTCTGTTCCTGGGAGTTTGACATGGCTGTACAGTATATATCCTCCTCGGTCTTTGGGAATGAGGATTGTCTTTTGAACTCTGGGGGGGTCCCCCCTCCCCCCCCCACCTACAAGCACTACTAGGGCAGCACAGGTCCAGCCAAAGTCATGACACCAATTACACTAGCTAGTAATGATATGCTAATTGTTACTGGAACATTGTGTACGGTAGAATTCTCCTTTTCAATACCTCTGTTTCCTCTGAAAGAAATGCAGTCACCAATGAATCTTGTTTCTCGCATTGGATGTCACTGAAAGCAATCAATTAAATAAGTTAATTTCCATAAACAGCTTAGGCTGTGACACAGATATATCTTCAGGGGAAAGAACTTGAAAACACTGGCAAAAAAAATTCCCAGCCTTTCACAAACATGTCACAAGTTCTTGTTGACATAAGGAACAAATAGCTCTGAGTTATGATATATAATCTAAATAGATTCTAACCACTAAAAACTATGAAAATATGGAGATAATGTTAGTGATGACAGAAGATAGACTCACCCCTCACACTTCACATCCTAAAATAGGACTGATTACCTCCAACTGGTTACAGATTCTCTTATCCTCCTCCCCTTCTTGAACAACTCCTCCCTCCCTCTCACCTTCCTCCTCGTCTCTCTGCTCACATTGCCTCTCGCTCTGCTCCAAGCGTTCTGCTCTGCTGACAGAGCCTTTCAGTCTCTCACAGCCAGGGTCGGATCACTACCCTGTTTCCTCGAGATAATCACCACTTACCCTGAAGTGCACAGCTGACAACTTGTGTTCCAACTTGTGGATTCTGTGTGGCTATCTTCCACAATAAAGCCGTTTTATGCGTTCTGCCCTTGTGTTATCTATTATGTGGTGATGAAAGAAAACCATAGCTGACTCCTGAGACTGTCCTCTGACCGGTCTAGCCAGACGGGCTGGTCTGCTAGCCGCAGGATCAGGACTGGAGTCAGACTCCCCCTGACTACCTGGTGAAGCCTCGCTGGAGGCAGTCCTCTCTTTCCACACCTTCTATTGACTCTCGTCGAATTTCCACCGTATGTGCTCAAAATGATGTCATGAGATATGGGTTTCTACAAAGTGGAACAATCATTTAGTCAGTTATTGATGTTATTTGACCATATCCATAAAGTGTTTTTAGAGTAAGATAATGTTGTGGTGTACTGTAAGTGTGGTAGCTACCTATGAATGGCCCTTCACAGGAGTGTCTCTGAAACTCCAAGAACATAATGGCTATTAAAGTATGGCATACTGGAGTTCTCCACAATGGGCATATGGTATGAATATAAACAAGCTTTCACAAGGGAATTAAACGCACAAGTGCCACTCTCCAGTTAATTCCATGTCTTGAGGCTTTTCTTGCTGATCATGAGGAAGATGTTATGCAATCAAATACTTTATCACAGAAACGACAGAATTAACCCAAACTGCAGCAATATTGCCGACAGTCAAAAATGTTCTATAAAATGAAGTGACTCAATTGATAGATTAAATATAAAAAGTGTATTTCACAGATAAAGTAATAGTATGTACACAATACATACACTATATATACAAAAGTTTGTGGACACCCCTTCAAATGAGTGGATTCTCCTATTTCAGCCACACCCATTGCTGACAGGTGTATAAAATCGAGTGCACAGCCATGCAATCTCCATACACAAATATTGGCAGTATAATGGCCTTACTGAAGAGCCCGTGGCACCGTCATAGGATGCTATCTTTCCAACAAGTCAGTTTGTCAAATTTCTGCCCTGCTAGAGCTGCCCTGGTCAACTGTAAGTTCCGTTATTGTAAAGTGGAAACGTCTAGCAGCAACAGCGGTTCAGCCACGAAGTGGTAGGCCACAAAAGCTCACAGTGTGCTGAAGCACGTAGCGCATAAAAATGGTCTGTCCTCAGTTGCAACACTCACTACCGAGTTCCAAACTGCTTCTGGAAGCAACGTCAGCACAATAACTGTTTGTCTGGAGCTTAATGAAATGGATTTCCCTGGCCGAGCCTAAGATCACCATGCGCAATGCCAAGCGTCGGCTGGAGTGGTGTAAAGCTCGCCGCCATTGGACTCTGAGGTAGTGGAAACGCGTTCTCTGGAGTGATGAATCACTCTTCACCATCTGGCAGTCCGACGGACAAATCTGGGTTTGGAGGATGCCAGGAGAACGCTATCTGTCCGAATGCATAGTGCCAACTGTAAAGTTTGATGGAGGAGGAATAATGGTCTGGGGCTGTTTTTCATTGTTCGGGCTAGGCCCCTTAGTTCCAGTGAAGGGAAATCTTAAAACTACAGCATACAATGACATTCTACACGATTCTGTCCTTCCAACTTTGTGGCAACAGTTTGGGGAAGGCCCTTTCCTGTTTCAGCATGACAATGCCCCCTGTTCCAACATCTAGTGGAAAGCCTTACCAGAAGAGTGGAGGCTGTTATAGCAGCAAAGGGGGGGACGAACTCCATATTAATACCCATGATTTTGGAATGAGATGTTCGGCGAGCAGGTGTCCACATACTTATGGTCATGTAGTGTATATAAATCCCATTGGAAATCTAATACAGAGAAAATAAAGACCTCTCTTTCATCGTACATTGCATATCTGTTGTTGTTCACTACAGTCAAGTGATAACAGGCTAACAATACCAAGTAATACTGAATGATGCTGCTTATTGCCCTCACATCTGTCTTGGCTCACTGCCTCTTGCGCAGGTGGACATACAGAACTCCACTGAAGAGCAGGAGGGGTACACAGGACCAGGCCAGGATGAAGCAGTGGCCAAAGTGACCCATGCTCAGGTCTCTGGAGTCCTCCAGGATTTCCTTACGGTGGAACGTGAAGATGAGCGAGGCAGCAAATGATGTGAATCCTGGAGGAGCAAAGCAGATAGGGGACAGGGAGGGTCAATTCTCTTCAGAGAATAAATGTGTGTGAATGAATAACCACAACTAACAGAGAATGAGGAAACAACTTATTTAGGTTAATGACAAACCTCTCAAATAATATACAGTAAGTACACACACAAAATAACTGGTTGCCATAAACTGGTAAGTTCTTGTCCGGTACAGTACCTGCGAAGACCTGACAAAGGCCTGTGAAATAGAAGAGCCCGACTTTAGACATGGTGAAAAGTTGACCCAGGAAGACCAGAAAGGAGATAGAGGAGAAGACCACAGAGAAGACCATCAGGGCCTGGACAGCCTGCAGCCAGTCTGGAGGAACAAGAGAAGAGCCATAAGACTCCATGTCTTTGGGACCAAAACACAGACACATTGAATATGAAGACTATATTGGAAACACAAAACACAAACATAATGCACATGATCACTCAAAGGCATAATTACACAGAATACTGGTTGGACACAGTTACATAAATATACATCCTCAATCACATGGAGACTAGATCATAAAGATCACTAGATAAAACGTCCTATTTTATTTACCATTTTCATTAGAGGCAGCACACAGCCAGTTTCCAGTTACGTTGTCATGAATGCAGTTATACCAGAGGTCTGTGAACTCAGCATCGGCCCAGACCCACCAGGACTAGAGAGAGACACACAATACAAGAAAGGTTTAGTTCAGTAGGCAGGAAATCTGCCCAAATCATAAAACTGGGTAGGCTACTACCAACTGCTGGATTCCTTCAGAGCTTTAGATGTGATTAGGTATCCATAAATCAAATTCCTGCATATTATATAAGGTCACGGTGGGTTTTTCTTCAGCACCATAGCACTATCAATATGCTGACATTCAACAATGTTGTGGTTGCTCTCCTCAGCCTTTGATACTCATATCAGCAACATAAGCCAGGAAAGGGAGTGCTGCAGAGTCGGATTTGGTATTTTGCTATTTTATTAGGATCTCCGTTAGCTGTTACGAAAGCAGCAGCTACTCTTCCTGGGGTCCACACAAAAAATTCAACATGACATATTATAGAACATTAATGGACAAGAACAGCTCAAGGACAGAACTACATACATAAAAAAATGGCACACATAGCCTACGTGTCAATACATACACACAAACTATCTAGGTCAAATAGGGGAGAGGCTTTGTGCCGTGAGATGTTGCTTTATCTGTTTTTTGAAACCAGGTTTGCTGTTCATTTGAGCAATATGAGATGGAAGGGAGTTCCATGCAATAATGTCTCTATATAATACTGTGCGCTTTCTTGAATTTGTTCTGGATTTGGGGTCTGTGAAAAGACCCATGGTGGCATGTCTGGTGGGGTAAGTGTGTGTGTCAGAGCTGTGTCGAAGTTGACTATGCAAACAATTTGGAATTTTCAACACATTAGTTTTTCTTATAAAGAGAAGAGGTAATGCAATCAGTCTCTCCTCAACTCTTAGTCAAGAGAGACTGGCATGCATAGTATTTATATTAGCCCTCTGATTACAGTGAAGAGCAAGACGTGCTGCTCTGTTTTGGGTCAGCTGCAGCTTAACTAGGTCTTTGTCAGTGTTGCTGTAGGTGGGTGTGGTGGTGGAATCAGGCGCAGGACGCAGAAGTACAGTCCAAAGACTTTAGTGAAATATCCACAAGAGAAACGCACAAACTAGCCCGAAGGCGAAACTCTGCACGCAGGCGAAAACAAAACGGGCGCACTACACAGGTGCGACAAAACACTCCAACACAATGGAGAACAGCTCAACCGAGCAAACAGTAATACGTCCAGCAAAACGCACGACAGTAAAACAATCACACACAACACTAGACAAACACAACGAGAACTTATAGGACACTAATTACACTAAACGATAACAGGTGTAACAACAATCAGACAAAAGCAAACGAACATAGAAACATGCAACGGTGGCAGCTAGTATTCCGAGACGACGAACGCCGAAGCCTGCCCGAGCAAGGAAGAGAGGCAGCCTCGGCCAAAACCGTGACAGTACCCCCCCTTGACGCGCGGCTCCAGACGTGCGCCGACTCCGGCCTCGGGGGACGACCAGGAGGACGCGGAGCAGGGGTGCGTCGGGTGCCCACGATGGAATTCCGTCAGGAGAGACGGGTCCAAAATGTCTCTCCTCGGCACCCAGCACCGTTCCTCCGGGCCGTACCCCTCCCACTCCACTAGATATTGGAGACCCCCATCCGACGTCTCGAATCCAAGATGGACCGCACGGAGTACGCCGGTGCCCCCTCGATGTCCAATGGGGGCGGAGGAGTCTCCCTGATCTCACTTTCTTGGAGTGGGCCAGCTACCACCGGCCTGAGAAGAGACACATGGAACGAGGGGTTAATACTTTTATACTCAACAGGTAGTTGTAATTTGTAACACACCTCGTTCAATCTTCTCAGGACTTTAAATGGCCCTACAAACCGCCGACCCAGTTTCCGACAGGGCAGGCGGAGGGGCAGGTTTCTGGTAGAGAGCCAGACTCGATCACCAGGTGCGTACACCGGTCCCTCACTGCGGTGGAGATCGGCGCTCGCCTTATGACGACGGAGGGCCCGCTGCAGGTGGACGTGTGCAGCGTTCCATGTCTCCTCCGAGTGCCGCACCCACTCATCCACCGCAGGAGCCTCGATCTGGCTCTGCTGCCAAGGTGCCAGAACCGGCTGGTAACCTAACACACATTGGAAAGGGGTTAGGTTAGTGGAGGAATGGCGTAGGGAATTCTGGGCCATTTCGTCCCAGGGAACGTACCTTGCCCACTCCTCCGGCCGGTCCTGGCAGTATGTTCTAAGAAATATACCCACATCCTGGTTCACACGTTCCACCTGCCCATTACTCTCCGGGTGGTAACCCGAGGTGAGGCTCACCGAGACCCCCAACCGCTCCATAAAAGCTCTCCAGACTCTGGAGGTAAATTGGGGACCTCGATCAGACACAATATCCTCGGGTACCCCGTAGTGCCGGAACACATGGGTGAATAGTGCTTCGGCAGTTTGCAGGACAGTAGGAAGGCCCGGCATAGGGAGCAAACGACAGGCCTTAGAAAACCGGTCCACAACGACCAGTATAGTGGTATTCCCCTGTGAAGGAGGAAGGTCAGTGAGGAAATCCACCGAGAGGTGAGACCATGGTCGTTGTGGAACGGGCAGGGGTAGTAACTTACCCCTAGGCAGATGTCTAGGCGCCTTACACTGGGCGCACACCGAGCAGGAGGAAACATAAACCCTCACATCCCTCGCCAACGTGGGCCACCAGTACTTGGCACTAAGACAGTGCACTGTCCGGCCGATACCAGGGTGTCCAGAGGAGGGTGACGTGTGAGCCCAATAGATCAATCGATCCCGAACCTCGAGCGGAACGTACTTCCGACCCTCCGGGCATTGAGGTGGACTAGGGTCGGTGCGTAACGCCCGCTCGAGTTCAGCATCGACCTCCCACACTACCGGTGCCACCAGACAAGACTCCGGCAGTATGGGAGTGGGCTCCACGGACCTCTCCTCCGTGTCATACCGCCGAGACAGTGCGTCTGCCTTACCGTTCTGTGACCCAGGGATGTACGTGATCTTAAATGTGAACCGGGTCAAAAACATATTCCACCTCGCCTGGCGAGGGTTCAGCCTCCTCGCTGCCCGGATGTACTCCAGGTTACGGTGGTCCGTCAAAATGAGGAAAGGGTGTTGAGCCCCCTCAAGCCAGTGCCTCCACACCTTTAGGGCCTGTACCATGGCTAACAGCTCCCTGTCCCCTACGTCATAGTTTCGCTCCGCCGGACTGAGCTTCTTGGAATAAAAAGCACAGGGGCGGAGTTTAGGTGGCGCGCCGGACCGTTGCGAAAGCACGGCTCCTATACCGGCCTCTGACGCGTCCACCTCTACCTGAAATGGTAAAGAGGGATCCGGATGCGCCAGCACCGGGGCCGAGGTAAACAGGTCCTTCAGCCTCCCAAACGCCCTGTCCGCCTCGGCTGACCACTGCAGACGCACCGGACCCCCCCTTCAAAAGAGACGTTATGGGAGCTGCCACCTGTCCAAAACCCCGGATAAACCTCCGGTAGTAATTCGCAAACCCCCAAAAACTGCTGCACCTCCTTCACAGTGGTTGGCGTTTGCCAATTACGCACGGCTGACACCCGGTCTACCTCCATCTTCACCCCTGACGCAGACAACTGATAACCCAAAAAGGAGACCGACTCCTGGAAAAACAGACACTTCTCTGCCTTGACATACAGGTCGTGCTCCAACAGCCTCCGCAACACTCGGCGCACCAGGGCCACATGCTCGACTCGGGTAGGCGAGTACACGAGAATGTCATCTATGTACACGACCACCCCCTGCCCCTGCATGTCCCTGAAGATCTCATCCACGAATGATTGGAAAACTGAAGGAGCGTTCATCAACCCGTATGGCATGACAAGATACTCGTAATGGCCCGAGGTGGTACTAAAGGCTGTCTTCCATTCATCGCCCCCCTAATGCGCACCAAGTTGTACGCGCTCCTGAGATCTAATTTAGTGAAGAAACGCGCCCCGTGCAATGACTCCGTCATGGTCGCAATCAGCGGGAGTGGATAACTGTACTTCACCGTGATCTGATTGAGACCACGGTAATCAATGCACGGGCGTAACCCACCATCCTTTTTCTTCACAAAAAAGAAACTCGAGGACGCAGGGGAAGTGGAGGGCCGTATGTATCCTTGTCTCAGAGATTCGTCTATGTAAGTCTCCATAGCTCTCTTCTCCTCCTGAGACAGAGGATACACATGGCTCCGTGGGAGCGCAGCTCCTGCCTGGAGGTCTATCGCACAATCTCCCTGCCTATGGGGAGGCAACTGCGTTGCCCTCGACTTACTGAACACAATAGCCAAATCCCCATACTCAGGGGGAACGTGCAATGCGGGCACCTGGTTTGGACTCTCCACCGAGGTAGCCCCTACGGAAACGCCTAAACATCGACCCACACACTGGGCAGACCACTCCATCAGAGCCCTCTCCTGCCACGAAATAGATGGGTTATGGGTACTCAACCAGGGCATGCCCAGCACCACCGGATACGCAGGCGAGTCGATCAGAAATAGCTGGATCATCTCCTGATGACCCCCCTGCGCACACATCCTAAGTGGCGCCGTGACCTCCCTGATCAAGCCCGCACCCAACGGACGGCTATCTAGGGCATGAACGGGGAAGGGGACGTCAACAGGGAGAAGGGGAATCCCTAAGGCTAAACAACATTTCTTATCAACAAAATTCCCAGCCGCGCCTGAATCTACCAGCGCCTTATGCTGGGAATGAGGTGCTACCTGTGGAAAACGCACAGGTATACAGAAGTGTGCAACAGAGAGCTCTGGGTGAGTGGGGCGCCTACTCACCTGGAAGGACTCCCCAGTGCGGGACCTGTTGTCTTCTCCCCTAGGAGGCCATCCCCAGCACCTAGCCGCGGTGTGTCCTCCCCGACCACAGTTGGTGCAGGAGATGGACCCCCTCGTAATCCGACCCCTCCTCTCTCTAGCGCCAGCGCCCCCGAGCTCCATGGGGCACGGCTCAGAGGCGCTGGAGGGTGAAATGGACGGACCCCCCTCGGGACGTCCGCGGGTAGCTAGCAGGGTATCCAGCCTGATGGACATGTCGACCAACTGGTCGAACGAGAGGCTGGTGTCCCTACAGGCCAGCTCCCCTACGGACGTCCTCACGTAGACTACATCGGTAGTGATCGATGAGGGCCCGCTCATTCCACCCTGCATCCGCCGCTAGAGTACGGAATTCCAAGGCGAACTCCTGGGCACTCCTCTTCCCCTGCCGGAGGCAGAACAGACGCTCCCCCGCCGCTTTCCCCTCCGGGGGATGGTCAAACACCGCCCTGAAGCGGCGGGAGAACTCGTCGTACGTGATGGTGGTAGCGTCTATTCTCCTCCACTCTGCGTTGGCCCATTCCAACGCCTTGCCGGAAAGGCAGGAGATCAGGGCGGACACGCTCTCGTGTCCCGAGGGCGCCGGGTGCAGAGCATATGAGCGGAGTGGAGCGGTGAGAATCTCAGCTCCTCGCTCACGGAGCTGTTCACCCCTCCGCTCCCCCCGCTCAAAGCCACATCAGGCCAGTCCGCTCATTATCGCTCAGCGCTCAACGCAGTTTGCATCGCGCTCCACTCAAATCGCCCACGCTCACTCCAAAAAAGGAACAAAATCTGCATGTATTTCACTTTTAGCTTAAACCACAGCCTTACTTTATCTCCCCGAATTTGTTGCATACAGACTCATCTCGGATTATCCATTCTGTCTTGAAACGGGGATCTAACACTGACGCTAAAATGAGATGTTAATCAGTATAGTATATTCCATAGCGAATTGACACGTTGTTTGCCAATGTTTCTGCAAAAGCAGCGATGCCCATTGGAAGTGCAGCGTGAGTGTAATTGGTGAGCAGGGATTTGATTTATGTGACAGCAGGGAGGATCATCCCCAGGTTCCCCAGCTCCTGCATTTTGTCTGTGAGGTCTGCTAGTGATGTCAGCACACTGACAAGGTGCGTCAGCTGCCGTACTTGATTCAGGGTGATGTTAGCAACATTAGACTTGAGTTTGTTTTGCCATAACGGGTCTTTTTGGAACAACCGGATGAATGACTGAATCATCCGCAGCTGGCTGCTCCATCGAATGGCGCAGGCATTTGTGGGGCGGACACCTAATTGGTCGGTTTCCTCTGTGCTCTTGCGTACACTTTTCACCAGGTGCCCGACTTTCACTAACAGCCTATTAATGTTGTTGTGCTCGTTAACTGCGTTTTTGATCGCCAGCTGAAGCATGTGGATGGGGCATCTCAGATGTAAATTTGACAAAGTAAAGTACTGATTTATCATAGTTTCTTGGGGGGGGGGGGGTGTAGCCCGGTTGAGCTGCGCTGGCGAAGTGTTGCATCCCTTCGCGTTCTCCTTTACTCAGCGGTTCATAGTCCATGAAAATCATTTTTAAAAATGCTACATCCAGCTCTCTTTTTCTCTCCCTTGTTATGGTTGGGCCTTTGCATGCAGTGAATAAACTTTTGAATTCCTCAACCCTTTTCTCTTGTTTCTGCTGCTGCTCCTGTCGCTCTATAAAATACAAATTCATGGACGACACAAATTAAATTAAACAGATGGATTCTGGGTCAGGCTTGAGCATGCTTCAGACTCGTGGTGTGAGCGAGCGAAATTGGAGCGGGACATAGGGCGACGCTCCGTCCTTTTAAAAATGCCGCTCTGCGCTCTGTTCAAAATCCGTCCGCTCACGCTCCACGCTCGCTCCCGCTCCACTCCGCTCATATGCTCTGGCCGGGTGCACGGTGGCCAGGTAAAGCTCCACCTGGAGAAGGAATCCCTGACACCCGGCAGCGGTCCCATCGTAGGCCCTCGGGAGCGAGAGTCGAACTCCTCTGGGTTCCGGAGCGGGAATGGGCTGACTTGCCGATGGTGAGGGCAGGGAAGATGGCGGTGGAGGTGTCCCTCGGGTCTCCCAGCCTCGGATGGTGGTGATCACCTCCTGCAGGGCGGACCCCATCCGCAGGATCTGGTCATTCTGCTCGCGGACCCTGTCCTCCAGCGTCGCCTGTGCTGCTGCGGCTCCTGCTGATTCCATTCGAGCAGGTGTGTGATTCTGTCAGTGTTGCTGTAGGTGGGTGTGGTGGTGGAATCAGGCGCAGGACGCAGAAGTACAGTCCAAAGACTTTAGTGAAATATCCACAAGAGAAACGCACAAACTAGCCCGAAGGCGAAACTCCGCACGCAGGCGAAAACAAAACGGGCGCACTACACAGGTGCGACAAAACACTCCAACACAATGGAGAACAGCTCAACCGAGCAAACAGTAATACGTCCAGCAAAACGCATCGACAGTAAAACAATCACACACAACACTAGACAAACACAACGAGAACTTATAGGACACTAATTACACTAAACGATAACAGGTGTAACAACAATCAGACAAAAGCAAACGAACATAGAAACATGCAACGGTGGCAGCTAGTATTCCGGAGACGACGAACGCCGAAGCTGCCCGAGCAAGGAAGAGAGGCAGCCTCGGCCGAAACCGTGACAGTCTTTCTTTGCAGCACTGGACCACACGACTGGACCATAGTCAAGATAAGACAAAACTAGAGCCTGCAGGACTTGCTTTTTGGAGTGTGGTATCAAAAAAGCAGAGCATCTCTTTATTACGGACAAACCTCTCCCCATCTTTATAACCATTGAATCTATATGTTTTGACCATGACAGTTTACAATCTAAGGTAACACCAAGTAATTTAGTCTCCTCAACTTGTTCAACAGCCACACCATTCATTACCAGATTCAACTGAGGTCTAGAGCTTAGGAATGATTTGTACCAAATACAATGCTCTTAGTTTTAGAGATGTTCAGGACCAGTTTATTACTGGCCACCCATTCCAAAACTGACTGCAATTCCTTGTTAAGTGACTTCATTAGCTGTGGTTGCTGACACGTATACGGTTGACTCATCAGTATACATGGACACACAGGCTTTGTTAAATGCCAGTGGCAGGTCATTGGTAAAAAGAGTAGAGAGCCTAGAGAGCTGCCCTGCGGTACACCACACCCTACATGTTTGACATTAGAGAACGTTCCATTAAAGAAAACCCTCTGTTCTCGTAGATACAGTGGTGTGAAAAAGTGTTTGCCCCCTTCCTGATTTGTTATTTGTTTGCATGTTTCTCACACTTAAATGTTTCAGATCATCAAACAAATTTAAATATTAGTCAAAGATAACACAAGTAAACACAAAATGCAGTTTTGAAATGAAGGTTGTTATTATTAAGGGAAAACTAAATCCAAACCTACATGGCCCTGTGTGAAAAAGTGTTTGCCCCCCCTGTTATAACACAACTCAACTGTGGTTTATCACACCTGAGCTCAATTCCTCTAGCCACACCCAGGCCTGATTATTGCGACACCTGTTCTCAATCAAGGAATCACTTAAATAGGACCTGCCTGACAAAGTGAAGTAGACCAAAAGATCCTCAAAAGCTAGACATCATGCCGAGATTCGAAGAAATTCAGGAACAAATGAGAAAGAAAGTAATTGAGATCTATCAGTCTGGAAAAGGTTATAAAGCCATTTCTAAAGCTTTGGGACTCCAGCGAACCACAGTGAGAGCCATTATCCACAAATGGCGAAAACATGGAACAGTGGTGAACCTTCCCAGGAGTGGCCGGCGCACCAAAATTACCCCAAGAGCGCAGCGACGACTCATCCAAGAGGTCACAAAAGACCCCACAACAACATCCAAAGAGCTGCAGGCCTCGCTTGCCTCAGTTAAGGTCAGTGTTCATGACTCCACCATAAGAAAGAGACTGGGCAAAAATGGCCTGCATCGCAGAGTTCCAAGATGATAACCACTGCTGAGCAAAAAGAACATTAAGGCTCGTCTCATTTTTTCCATAAAACATCTTGATGATGCCCAAGACCTTTGGGAAAATACTCTATGGACTGACTAGACAAAAGTTGAACTTTTAGGAAGGTGTGTGTCCCATTACATCTGGCGAAAAAGTAACACCGCATTTCAGAAAAATAACATCATACCAACAGTAAAATATGGTGGTGGTAGTGTGATGGTCTGGGCCTGTTTTGCTGCTTCAGGACCTGGAAGACTTGCTGTGATAAATGGAACCATGAATTCTGCTGTCTACCAAAAAATCCTGAAGGAGAATGTTCGGCCATCTGTTCGTGACCTCAAGCTGAAGCGAACTTGGGTTCTGCAGCAGGACAATGATCCAAAACACACCAGCAAGTCCACCTCTGAATGGCTGAAGAAAAACAAAATGAAGACTTTGGAGTGGCCTAGTCAAGGCCTGACCTGAATCCTATTGAGATGCTGTGGCATGACCTTAAAAAGGCAGTTCATGCTCAAAAACCCTCCAATGTGGTTGAATTACAACAATTCTGCAAAGATGAGTGGGCCAAAATTCCTCCACAGCGCTATAAAAGACTCATTGCAAGTTATTGCAAACTCTTGATTGCAGTTATTAAGGGTGGCCCAACCAGTTATTAGGTTGTAGGGGGCAATCACTTTTTCACACAGGGCCATGTGGGTTTGGATTTTGTTTTCCCTTAATAATAACAACCTTCATTTCAAAACTGCATTTTGTGTTTACTTGTGTTATCTTTGACTAATATTTAAATTTGTTTGATGATCTGAAACATTTAAGTGTGACAAACATGCAAACAAATAAGAAATCAGGAAGTGGGTAAACACTTTTTCACACCACTGTAAATAGCTCTGAATCCATGATATGGCAGAGGATGTAAAAGCCATAAAACAACAGGTTATGGTGAAGTCTAACAGTACAGCTCCCACAATCTTCTTATTATCAATTTCTTTCAACCAATCATCAGTCATTTGTGTCAGTGCAGTACACGTTGAGTGCCCTTCTCTATAAGCATGCTGAAAGTCTGTTGTCAACTTGTTTACAGAGAAGTAGCATTGTATATGGTCAAACACCATTTTTCCAACAGTTTGCTAAGAACTGGCAGCAGGCTGATACGTCTGCTGTTAGAACCAGGAAAGGCTGTTTTACCATTCTTGGGTAGTGGAGGACAATCACTTTCCTCTAGACTCAGATTAAAGATAGGACAGATAGGAGTAGCCATAGAGTCAGCTACCATCCTCAGTAGCTTTCCATCTAAGTTGTCAATGCCAGGAGGTTTGTCATTATTGATCGATAACAATAATTGTTCCACCTCTCCCACACTAACTTTACAAAATTCAAACTTACAATGCTTTTCTTTCATTATTAGTTTTTTATGCATGAATACTATTTGGCTAACAGTGGAGAGTGTCTCACCTTCTCCATGGTGGCGATGAACAGCATGGCCAGAGTGAGCAGATGCAGCACAGTCACAGACATGAGCAGGAGAACCATGATGGCTGCTACTGGGAGCTTCCACAGAGGCTACACCCAAGGGTCCTGGACACAGACAGAGTCTTGAGACAGTGGCCTGAAACATTACTCTCTCTCTCTCTCTCTCTCTCTCTCTCTCTCTCTCTCTCTCTCTCTCTCTCTCTCTCTCTCTCTCAGGGGGAAACATGTTCACTTTCATCATGCTCCTCAACATCGGCCTACAGTGACTATCTCTCTCTGCCCATCTATCAACCCACCACAGGCATCTTAGTCAGGGGAATTTCACTCTATCTACAGAGCCTGAACTGCTTTTGAAGAACATAGCAGAGCTCCAACATGCTGTAGCTTTTGTAAATAAATGTCCTGTCTCTTGTCTGAAACCCCTGTCTGCTGCTACTATTATCACTATTATAATTTCAATCAGACTAGAAACATGTACAGTATGTTTACGTGTCTCTTTCCTGTGAGCCTGTGCACATATATACAGACGTTTAGAAGCAATGCAGGACAAGATTATATCCCATCCTCATACTGTTTTAAATAATCTAATATGTATCTCTATCCAACAACAAATGGCTGGAATATGAGGATTTCTTGAAAGGTGTTAATTTCACAGTCTCCTCTAGCTTGCCCTTTCAAGCTGGCCCATTCTGACAGGACTAAGTTCAGACATTCAGTTCCAGAATAGAGCAGACTGTGTGTGTGTACTGTTCTTCTCCTTTCTGAATTCAAATACAACACCTACATGTTCCTCTGTGTGAAACAGTGAGAGTGAGATTTGTTTCCATTATATTGATCATGACTATTTTAAAAGGTATGTGTCTCGTCACATTCTTTATCTGGTTTGCATTAGGCTTTTTCACTGCTGAGGTAAACTGTACTGTTTATGTAGTACCTACCTAGTACGAAGATGAGCAAACCTGAGGAATTAACATAGTAGGAGGGAGAACGTACAGTTATGAATATAACTACTGATCCCTGAAGGAGGGAATGAGGTATACAATACCATGGGGAGTCAACAACCAATCATATTCACCTGAAGAGAACTGAAATCACTCCCAATGGGCCAATTGACGCCGAGCCTGCCCTTGGAAGCCCCGCCTTCCTGGCTATAATACCGATGTTCGCATTCATTTAATCAATTCAGTACCGCTCGTCAGCAAACCCAAACCCCCTGTTGGCGCGGGGCCAAAATATGTCATACCTCGTTCCCTCTTTTAGGGAACAGTAGTTATAGTCAGAACTGTATGTTCCCTTTCAGTTGGTCACTCGGTATAACATACTATGGGGACATATAATCACGCCCCAAGCCGGCTCAGAGGGTCAAACTACCAAACTAGGAGGCCCACGGCAGCCCAAGCACACACAGGTTCCACCGGCTCCAAAAAGGGGTTACAGAAGCCACCTTTTTCCCTAATACTTACCTGAGCAGCATCAACTGTCAGAGCCTCATGAGGCCAACTTGGCTATGTCAACTGAAACGCTACCACTTCAGCCAAAGTCCATAGACCCCACAGTTCCAAGAACACTACTTACCTTGCGAGCCTGAAACATCAGAACTTGTATAAGCAACCGCAAGTCTAAAACAACAGAACACCTGTCATGACTTGGTAAAGCGCACATTCACGCTGCATAACATGACCAGAGTCGTTGAACATTTCCATTTTAGTCATTTAGCAGACGCTCTTATCCAGAGCGACTTACAGTTAGTGAGTGCATATATTTTTCATACTGGCCCCCCATGGGAATCGAACCAACAACCCTGGTGTTGCAAGCGCCATGCTCTACCAATTGAGCTACAGGAGGCTACACGGCAGCCCGAGGCTCAAACCCACAGGAAACCTGCAGTAACCTGGAAACTGTGTATTCTTGCTCTGCCACGGCAGCCTAAGGCTCAAACACACTGGAAACTAGCCTCCACAATCCAATTAGAAAGACGCTGCTTAGAAAGCGCCCCTACCCCGAGCTGGATTAGCAAAACAGACAAAAAGATGGTCAAAAACTGGGATATCCTTGGTCCTATTCATATACCTACGTAAAGCACACACCAGACACAGGCCATGCAACCTCCGTTGTTCACTAGAAGCAAACAGAGGAGGAGAGAAAGGGAACAGTTTGAAAGCTAGGGACCTGTAAGACATACTGTAGTACTGTAGTCCTGGCAACATGGGAGGGCCCGTGGCTGGAGATGAGCTGGGCTCTTCATCAGGGGCAGGTGGGGGCTTGTTGTTGGCTTCTGAAGCCCCCTAACTGGAACAGGGATGACTCTTAGCTTAGAGCCAGGTGGTGGCCCCTGGGCTGCAGCTGGTGGCAGAGATACTGGGACAGGGGCTGAGGATCCCTGGGCTGCGGCTGGTGGCAGAGAGGGAGGTGTTGGCTGATGATCTGCATCAACAGCGGTCTGTGGCCCTGTGGCTACAACACGATGGATCTCTGTTGCAGGAGGTGGGGACCTGAAGACAGGGCCAGCTTGTACCTTCAGGTCCAGGTCTGGCTGGACTGCCAGGGTAGGAGGCAGCGGGTCTTCAATGATAGAGGCAGGCTGGGCACCCGTGGGTAGAGAACGCTGCCCCTCCTGAGTGGAAGACGCTGAGTCTGACCTAACAGGGGTAGGCTCAGCCCCATACTCTTTGGCAGACTGTAACCTGAGGGAAGAATGAGTTAGCTTTGTTGTAATCAGCATTAACCCTGGGGTAAGGGCAGTCTGGGACCCATCTGTGGTAGCTGGTCTGGGCTCCGGGACAGGGGTAGGTGGTTTGGAGCTCCATGATGGCTACTGCTGACTGATGCTCTGTAGCTGGAGCAGCTGAAGAGTCCACCATGCTGACTAACTTTAGCTCTGTAGCAGGAGCCCGTGGCGACTCTGTAACAACGGTTGGCTGAAGGCTACTGTTGGCTGATGAGTCCCCAGCGGGGGCAGACTGGAACACCTTGTCAGGAACAGGATGGATACCCATGCTGAAAGCAAACTGAGAACCAGTGGCAGGGATACACCCTACCACCGTCAGCGGGCTGGTTCTCCACACTGGAAGTGTCTGGGAGCTGACAGGTAGGTACAGTATGTCTCTTAGCTGGACCACTAGTGGATGAATAGCCTTCAGACAGGTGTGGTGAGTGCCGGGACTGAGGGAGCTACTGGAGAAGGCTCTTGGTAGCCGCACTGAAGGCTTGGAGTGTCACTCTGATGACACAGCAGTAGTGACTCATCACTAACTGGAGGCCACAGTGGAGGGTCAGTCAACTCACAGTTGTCATACTGTCCTTCACAAGCCTTATCCTCTTCATTGGGTGACGGCTCCGTATGCTCAGCAGGCTCTGATGCGGGCCGTGGTGGTGTCGGCAGAACTCTCTCTGCTACAGGGATGCCTCGGGATGAGGGCTCTGTAGAGGCTGGCTTAGTGGGAGAGAGTCTAGCTATAGACTGGGGTATGAGCTCTCTTCTTGTTGCTCACATAGCTGAGTGAGACTGTCCTTCTGTCCTCATGGGTCAGATGGGAGTCTAGGACGGACCTGTACTCTCTAAAGGTCTCCCACTCATCTGGAGTTGTGTCCCATCTGGCCTGGCTGGAGAGGAAGGGACTGGGTGGAGTGAGGGGTGTCGTCTTGGCAGCTCCCTCCATGCGAGGCTGAAGGTCGTCTTCTTGCCCATGTACATACTGTGCTGTGCTACTATAACTTGGATAAGGTGAGGCTTGGTGCCATGGTTGATCAGACCAGGTCCAGGCTTCACCGGTAACTCGCTGCATCTCGATCCGGGAGTAAACACTTTTATCCGGCTCAAACGGACCACAATATAGTGGGCTAAAGGACTGTATTATTCTTAGGTTGTTGGTTTGGTATGGGTGTGCTTGCATCTGTGAATAGTTGACTTGCAGTTGACTTGAAGATAGACAGTATATAACAGCACCGTATGAAGGCAGCACAGCATGTACAGAGCTATAGCTTGACACAAGGCACACTTCGGTGTGAAAGCGTCCGTGTATGTGTGTGTATGTGTGGTTTTCCTATAGGAAGAAGCAGTTAACAAAAGTGCCATCAATATCAGGAATGATATACAGCTATTATACAATGATATTGCATGACAATAGAAACTATATGGCATCACTATAACAGGTTACTACACATAAAAGGCTTAAACTAAAGCACCACTAGTTAGCAGTAGTAGCACATTAATGACTATACCATCACTAATAACTGAATGGATGGAATCTCACTGAATCCCATAAAGACACCGGAAAGGGTGGGACACAACACAATTACTGAAGTAACGTGCACCGGCGCCATCTTAGGCTTGACTAACTAATAAATACTAACTGTATTAATACACTGGAAAGGCACTAAAGTGCTATCATGACCCAAATAGTATGCAAAGGCGTACATCAATATAATAGACTGGTGTATAATAACTCCTCATACAGTATAACTGAAATAACTGTTATGGCTGCGACCCGTCGTCCACTAATAAAGGACTACCATGGATGCACATGTTATAAACCCTCTGTGGTAATAATTAAACAAACTTGTTTTTTTCCCTTTTTTTCCCCCCTTTATTTATCCAGGTTAGTCTCATTGAGATTACATCTCTTTTTCGAGACCTGGTCCAACCAAGACAGCAGCAGGGGGGAGCAATGTTTGAGACAAATATCAGACATACTGTAACAACTTACAGACATAGACACACCATACATTTTGTTTTGAGGTAGACACATATACATTTCAATTACAGAAACATACAAGCGCCATAGATAAAATAATCAATCATATGTACCACCGCATCAATTCCTAATGACAATCACATTCCTCAGTAACATGTGAGTCGACCAAACTTTTAAACTCCTCCAAGGAAACACGATCCTGGAGTTTCAAGCTGGTCTGTAGAGAATTCCAAGATCACGGAGCTGAGTAGCTAAAACACTTTTTGCCATGATCCGTTCTGATTGTAGGGACCGTTAAAAGTAAGTAGGAGTGAAACCGTAGCTGGTATTTATTTTCTGACCTTATCAAAGAAGAACAGAGATAAAGTGGTAGTTTTCCCAAAATGACCTTATAGGTCATAGCATACCAATGTTTAAGCCTACGTAGAGGCAACGAAGACCAGCCGACAGCACGATAGAGATCACAGTGATGTGTCAGATGCTTTTGGTTGGTACTAAACCTAAGAGTTGCATGATCCACAGAATCAAGTGCCTTCAGGGTAGTGCTTGAGGTCTGCATATAAATTACATCACCGTGGTCCAAGATAGAGGGCAATCTACACCGTACCAGCTCTTTTCTGGCCTCCAACGAAAAACATGTCTGATCCCGGTAATAAAAAACTATTCTCAACTTTATCTTCTTTAGCAGGTTCTCAACATGATTAGTGAAGCTCAGCTTCTCATGCACCCAAACTCCCAGATATTTGTACGTCTTGACTTGCTCTATAGAATTCCTTTCCAAGGTAGTGATGACATGGTTTTCAGAGTGTTTCGTATTGGAAAATACCATGTATTTTGTTTTAGAGGAATTCAGAACAAGCTTCAAATCGTACAGATTCTGTTGAATGATGTTAAAAGCCATTTGAGTTTGTTTTTAAACCAAAGTCAATCTGCTGCCACTTGAATAGAGAACAGTGTCATCCACATAAAAATGTACATCAGCTGTCTCAATGTCTCCCAATGTTGTTGATATAGATAATTAACAACAGTGGACCTAAAATGTATCCTTGAGGCACAGCTCTATGATGTCAGACTTACAACTACTTGCCAAAATTTGGAAGGATTATTCAGATTATCAGCAGTTGATTTGAGATAGTGGTCTGCTTACACCAGTTCTCAGTCAGAACTTGCGTGTAAGCGGTTACTAAGAGAATTATGCTATTCACAAGTTCTCTATGCATATGCACAATATGAAGTGCTAAGGCGCTAACCATGCTACAGATACACCATGCTAACTTACTTATTAGCTTATTAACACAGCTGCTGACTACACAGCATTACACTTACTAAACTCTGAGGGAAATATAGTGTGCTAAACTCTACATGTGCAGGATTAATACAATGTAAACAGTGACATGAAATGCAATTCACTGTTCAATAACACACACTTAAAGCTGCAATATGTAACTTTTTGGGAGACCTGACCAAATTCACGTGTGTTATAGATCTGTCATTCTCATTGAAAGCAAGTCTAAGAAGCGGTAGATCTGTTCTATGTGGCTATTTCTATGCTTCCCGTTCATAAGTTAAGTTTTTGCGTCTTTTATTTTTGGTTTTGTACACCAGCTTCAAACAGCTGAAAATACTATATTTTTGGTTATGAAAAATATATTTCACAGCGGTTTAGATGGTACAATGATTCCCTATCACCCACGTTGAGAGATCCGGGAAGATATGTAGCCCTGAGCGTCAGGAAATGCGCACTGCTCCATTCAAGCAGATAACAGGCCAGGTTTAGGAGAGAGAGAAACCGCGTCCCCCCCTGCCTGTTGATGTACGCCACCACCGTCCTGTTGTCAGACCTTACCATCACATGCTGGCCTTCCATCATCAAAAGGAAACGCCTCAACATTAGCAAAACAGTCACTAGCTCTAGGTAATTGATATGCAGCGCTCTTTGCGCTGTTGACCAAATCCCTCTTTCCGAGTAGTCCACACACAGCGCTACCCATCCGAGTAAGGATGCATCTGTAGTGATCACCCTGTGGGACACTACCTGGCCCATGAGTACCCCCTGCAACAGCAGTCGTGGATCCCATAGGCACCACAGCTATCATAGAGGCCATCAGACCCAATAACCACAGGCACCGAGTGCCCCAGCTGAAACCTTTCCAGACAGAGCTGGAATGCGACCCTCCTCTGTTGTGACATAAACACATGATTCAGAACTGAGTCCAGAATGAGACCCAGAAACTGAATGCGCTGAGCCGGCATCAAACTACTTTTCTTGAAATTCACTATGAACCCCAGACACTGAATATGGGAAACCCGCGTGTGGAGCTCCACATGCTCCCTCGACTCCGCTACGACCAGCCAATCATCCAGATAGGCCAATACTCTTATTCCCTGGCACCACACCGGTGCCAAAGCCGCCTCCACCACCATAGAAAAGGTGCGGGTGATAGGGAGAGCCCGAAAGGCAGGACCAGAAACTCATAGGCCACACCCTCGAAATGAAACCTCCGAAACTTTCTGTGGGGAGGATGTATAGCCACATGAAAATACGTATCCTTCAGATCTATGGATTTGAACCAATCGCTGGGACGCACTGACAACAATAGCCGGTGAAGTGTGAGCATTTTGAACTTGCAAACCTTGAGGTGCTTGTTTAAAACACGGAAGTCCAGGATGGGACACAACGTTCCATCACTCTTGGGAACTAAGAAGTACCGGCTGTACCCACCACTCTGTACTTCTGACATGGGGACCACCCGAATAGGCTGCTTTTGAAGGAGAGAGGAAATCTCTCTCAAGACAGACGTTAGGACCTCGAGGACCATTGACAAAATGATGCCACGAAAAGGAGGAGGATGCACAGCGAACTGCAAACAGTACCTCCTCGTCACCGTCCTCATTAACCATGGTGAAACTGTGCATGCCCGCCACTGGACAGATCACGCTGCCAGTCTCCCAAACATTATCTCCTGAAGGGGAAGAGCGCCACCCTGAGGACTGGGATAATTTTTATTTTTTTGTCATGCTTGTTTTCATATCCACCACTCATGACAACCGTGTGTCTGAATGTGGGGAATGCCCACATCTGGACGATACCACACTCTCAATACCCCTGAACACAGAGGAATTTTGGGTAGAAACCATGTGGTTTCGTGGTACCACCGTTCTGATACCCAGCCCACACCGGGTACGGGGAATTCGGCAACCAGTAACATGCTCCCATTGAGAGCCACTTGGGAGCACTGTTGGCACCGTAAGTGCTTGGGGAGGAGGGCCCCAAGAACACTCCCCCGGCCTCCAGCTAGGGTCACAAGGTCTGCTTCTTTCACTCCGCTCTCCTTCGACCCAGCATGGCATCTGTGCTAAGACGTCGGCCACTGCCCAGAAGCACCAAGACGATCAAAAACCGACCTTGAAGCCGCCCCCTGGCCCGGGGTATCCCGCCTCTGGCCTAGACCCTTTCCACCGTCGCTACCATACTTTCCCCACAACTAGGATAGCACAGCGGGACAGACGCAGCACAAAATCAGCCGTAGCACGGATTTAGTTGAGAAGCTCTGAAACCGGCTTCCCCGCCTCCACGGTCTTATTCAGCTCCTGCAGCAAATCGATATGATACATCTGCAGCATTGTGACCACATTCAACGACTGGGCCACCACACCCTCAGCCTGGTACACTTTGTCCAGCTGATCTGCCAAGAACCGGCACTGTTTATTCGGAAGCACCGTGCTAGGATTAGCCCCCTTGTTAGCCTCTGGAGCTTAGTTACTCACCAGCTTTCCATCCATCGGTCTGCAAACGAGCCCTGCCTTCTCCATACCCTCTAGATTCATGAACTCGCCATAACCTGGTAGCAGCAGCCTGGCTGAATGAGGGGAATCCCAGGTCACCTTTAGCTCATTGGCGAAAATCTTTATACAGGGGTAAGTGGCGCTTCACCGCTGCAGGGACAGGTGGTAAATACCTTCTCCCAAACCTGGAGGAACTCTGCTGCAGGGGAGAAGATGGCCAATTCATCCCCAGATGATCTGCCTCCCGACGACACAGCTCCATCAAAGGCGTATTAACCACCAATGGTTCACTCTCCTTCACCAAATCTAAAGCGGGGGCGTTAGGCTGCCCCAGAGCTGCCTCAGAGCCAGCCAGGGATAGTATATCATCCCCGGAATCCAGACTCTGAACACTGCCAGAGAAACCGGAATGAGCCTCAACTCCGACCACCGCTGCTGCTCTCTCCCGGCCTCAGACAACCCCATTCACGAGGTGGCTTCATCGAAAGACCCTTCACCAGCAGCCCCAATCTTTCTCAATGGAAGTTGAACCCAGCAGGAAACAATGGTTACACGAACTGGTCGGAGTCAAAAGCCTCCTGAGTGTGTTTCCACCCCAAGCAAACAGGACAGCACTTGTGAGTATCTTTAATTTTAATTTGGAAACCACATGCCCTAGGGCACGGTCAGAGGTTAAAACTCAGCTCGTTAGCCTTTTTGAACTTACTCTTACCACTGGCCATCTTACTTAAGCAAGGAACCATTAGCTACACAAGCAGAGCAGAAAGAAGTTAGCTTTTATCAAACACAAAAACCGATACCAAGACCCAAAACTCGTAACATTTAGGGGCACCAGTACTCTCTCCCCACTAACAGAAACGTAAGTTGGAGCCGAAAATCGTAATCTTTGTGTGCTGGTATTATAACCAGGAAGGCAGGGCTTCTGAGGGCGGGCTCGGCATCCATTGGCCTGTTGGGCGTGATTTCAGTTTTCTTGAGGTGAATATGATTGGTCGTTGACTCCCCATAGTATGTTACACCGAGTGAGTGACTGAAAGTTGAGTGAACTGTTGAGTGAAAACAAAGTACATTGACTCTGATAACATTACACTAGATTGAGAACAACAAAACAATTATATTCAATTATATACTTTCACTGATTCTTAAAAGTATCTATTTCAAAACACACATAATGATGTTGGTATATTGTTTATTTGTATCACTGTTAAATCAAAGGAAAAACACAATAGATATCACTATAACCAAAGCTTTATCAAGACCGTCAAGTCAAGTTCAAATCCTTGATGTTGCGACTTACCTTAGATAGCAAAGTTCAGTTCCTGGGGCCAAGTGGCTGGTTCTGTAACCCTCAGTAGCCCTCTCTCCTCTGCTGCAATCGTGCTTTTCTCATAGATGCCAATCTCCTCCCCCTCCACTCTTCGTCTTCTCCCACACTCTCTATCGCCAATATTTAGAGAAAGACAGGGGTTGGAATGCAGAGTGGGATATAGGGGGAGTTGTAAATGCCCATTTCCTCTGCCCTCCCCCAAAGTCTACAGTCTGGACCAACTGACTAAAAATGACTACTGACTACACACTTCACTGGACCTGCCCAAAGTCATGAGGCAAGTCAATCACATGAAAAGCTACATATTGTAAACATTACATTTGTATGTTGGCATGGTATTCATACATCTTGGAATCATTAATACTTCGCTTTAGACCTGTTCCATAACCCTACAGCAAATTGGAAGAGTAGAAATATGAAATACACAGTACCAGTCAAAAGTTTGGACACACCTACTCATTCAAGGGTTTTTCTTTATTTTTACTATTTTCTACATTGTAGAATAATAGTGAAGACATCAAAACTATGAAATAACACACATGGAATCATGTAGTAACCAAAAAAAGTGTTCAACAGATTCTTCAAATAGCCACCCTTTGCCTTAATGACAGCTTTGCACACTCTTGGCATTCTCTCAACCAGCTTCACCTGGAATACTTTTCCAATGGTCTTGAAGGACTACCCACATATGCTTAGCACTTGCTGGCTGCTTTTCCTTCACTCTGCCGTCCGACTCATCCCAAACCACCTCAATTGGGTTGAGGTCGGGGGATTCTGGAGACCAGGTCATCTGATGCAGCACTCCATCACTCTCCTTCTTGGTAAAATAGCCCTTACACAGCCTGGAGGTGTGTTGGGTCATTGTCCTGTTGAAAAACAAATGATAGTCCCACTAAGCCCAAACCAGATGGGATGGCGTATCGCTGCAGAATGCTGTGGTAGCCATGCTGGTTAAGTGTGCCTTGAATTCTAAATAGATCACAGACAGTGTCACCAGCAAAGCACCCCCACACCATAACACCTCCTCCTGCATGCTTTACGGTGGGAACTACACATGCGGAGATCATCCGTTCACCCACACCACGTCTCTCAAAGACACGGCGGTTTGAACCAAAAATCTCAAATTTGGACTCCAGACCAAAGGACAAATTTCCACCAGTCTAATGTCCATTTCTCGTGTTTGTTGGCCCATGCAGGTCTCTTCTTATTATTGGTGTCCTTTAGTAGTGGTTTCTTTGCAGCAATCGACCATGAAGGCCTGATTCACACAGTCCCCTCTGAACAGTTGATGTTGAGATGTGTCTGTGACTTGAACTCTGTGAAGCATTTATTTGGGCTGCAATTTCTGAGGCTGGTAACTCTAATGAACTTATCCTCTGCAGCAGAGGTAACTCTGGGTCTTCCATTCCTGTGGCGGTCCTCATGAGTGCCAGTTTCATAAAAGTGCTTGATGGTTTTTGCGACTGCACTTGAAGAAACTTCAATGTTCTTGAAATGTTCCATATTGACTGACCTTCATGTCTTAAAGTAATGATGGACTGTCGTTTCTCTTCACTTATTTGAGCTGTTCTTGCCATAATATGGACTTGGTCTTTTCCAAATAGGTCTTTCTTCTGTATACTACCTTGTCACAACACAACTGATTGGCTCAAACACATTAAGAAGGAAAGAAATTCCACAAATTAACTTTTAAGAAGGCACACCTGTTAATTGAAATGCATTCCAGGTGACTACCTCATGAAGCTGGTTGAGAGAATGCCAAGAGTGTGCAAAGCTGTCATCAAGGCAAAGGGTGGCTATTTGAAGAATCTCAAATACAAAATATGTTTTGATTTGTTTAACACTTTTTTGGTTACTTCATTATTCCATATGTGTTATTTCATAGTTTTGATGTCTTCACTATTATTCTACAATGTAAAAAAATTGTAAAAATAAAGAAAAACCCTTGAATGACTAGGTGTATCCAAACTTTTGACTGGTAGTGTATGTGTCAGTTTATAGAGACAGAAGGATCTAAACTGTCATATCAACATACATTATTCCATTTGTCAGGAGAAATGTACCTCATGTATTTGTTTTGTCGAGTTGTATCCAAAGTCACACTATAGTTGGGTAGACTACCAGTTTAAAGTGATCCATTGCTTTGATCTAGAGGTGACTGTGTGGGAATATGGGAGATGTACTGTATAACCCATTCTGGGTTAGTCTGTCTGTAGTACAGGACAGTAGGCTACTGTTGCCAGGCTGGATTCAGTCAATGGGAGGAAATTGCTTCTCATTAGAGAACACTTTTGATTCCTAGTGAGCGGGAAAACTGAGACCACACAAGAAACCTCAACAAGTAGGCTAAAAGTTAACACAATAAGACAAACTAAAATATTTTCACAACACAAAATCTGTTTTATTTGGATGTAAAGGCAATATTTGACAACAAACATACAATAAAATAGAATAATCTAAAAAGAAACCAAATTAACTAATTTACATTTTTCCATAAAGTGCCTTGATAAAATTCAATGTAATTCAATTCCATTAAACTGAACACTGATGTTTATTTTTGTATATAATGACACCCCTATTTTGATCTGAATTGCAGCTTGGTCTATGGTTACATACAGGGGTTAAAGGTGCTACACATATGTTTTGTATTTATATTTTTGCATTGTAATTTCAGAAAATGTCCATAATATAGCTGCAGTAATAGTGGAATGATCGTGTTTCACAGTATTACTAACCTGCCAGTGTTGTGATTCACTTATTGATTTCTCCCACCAGGCATCTGTGTCAAAATGGGAAAGCTGTTTTGACTTTGTGGCTGGGCTATCTAGTGGAAGTTGGGTCAAGTGGCCAATGTAGAAAGTCTGCTAAATTCTAGGTGTAGCACAATTAAATTGGGAATTCAGAGGCCCTGGAGCCCTATTTGGAGGGGTTAGGCTAAGGTTTGAGCCAGGGTTGAACATAAGGCTAGGGTTGGGTTATGCCAAGATTAGGCTGATACTAGGGTTAGGGTTGAACTGGGGTGTAGGCATGAAGCTAGGGTTAAGTTAGGGCTATGGTTAGGCTTAGTACTTTTATCCTACTGTCTATCCTACTCTATCCTGACCACTAGATCTATGTTTATTTTTTATCTAATGACCCCCCTATCTTGATCAGAGTTTCAGCTTGGTCTTTTGTTGCATATCTGTTGTGCATTATACGTGCGCCCTCTAGTGTTTCTGCTGTTATGGAGAAGGGTTGAGACAAAGTTCACTATCTCTGTTACTGTCATTCAGTTACATTCACCGTATTATTTCGATACAAAAGAAGATTATTTCCTAATTAAGTAGTAGGTCTGTGTATAAAAAAAATATTCAACTAACATGAGGAATATTAAAGCCTATGATTGGGAGAGTTGGCTACAAAAACGTACATATTCTAAACAGATTTATAGGACACGGTGGCGTGGGTCAATTTATTTTTTCCTCGGTGTTTCATATTCTGTAGCCAGAAAATAGAAGCGAAGGGTGCGCTGGTATCCCGGTGCGCGTTCACGACTCCGAGAAAACCCACCCAGTCAAAAATAACGGTAGCCTATGATGGGAAGGGAGTGAGACCATCTGCGCACTGATCCGTGGCATACTAAAAACAGACGACAGAAAAATAACTACAATCATGACACTTAAAATTAACAATAAAATAGAATATATAAATTGATCATGTTTTGAAATAAGGTTTATAAAGAGAAAGGAGTCAGAGAATAGCTTATAAAAAAACGTATCCTTGTTTGGAAATTGTGCTGGCTTGGGAGTCGTCGTCCATGCGTCTCACTGGGTGAGGGTTTCTACAGTAGGTCTGCTAACGCCTTTTGTATTCAGCCATGTCCGATCTAAAAACCCGTGGACTGCTCAATGCCTTATTACGCGATGCGTGGCTCTGGAATGCAATGCAACATTGTTGCGTCGCATAACGATAATGTGTTCCACTTTAGAAAGCGAGTTTGTTCCAGCCATTTTTTTTGCAGAAGCAAATCACTTTTATGTTTCGCATCGCTTATTTGGTGGGATTAAACGCCTAAATAATAGTCATCTTCCAGTTGTTTCGAGTTGTCTCGCCTATCATGGAATATATGGAGCAGAGTGAGGTAAGTCCCTCTTTCTTTCATAGTTTTACAATTTGATGTTGACGACTTTATACTAGCCGATTTGCAACTGTTGATCAACATTTACCATTCAACTTTTCTGACAACCCGTCAAAAGAAGTTTACAGTGAGTGCAGTATCTAGGCTACAACCCCTCCATGACAGTGACAGACTTTCTCTGGCAAAACTAGAATGATGACTATAATCAACTGTCATTTACCGCAGACTTGATTTACCATGATTTACCTTGGGCATTTTTCTCATAGTGAATTATAAATGTAAGATTCCTTTCCAAAAACAACTCTTAAAATAGTTGGGAAGGTCTGGATAAAATATGGGGGGCATTTAAACAGCTGCACATTTCAGGCAAACCTCTCTTGACTATCCCAACTGCAGTTGACGCCAATAAGCAACAGTTGTTTCCCAAGGTCATGTGGATCCAAAGTCTCAACAGTATGGGGCATAGTTCTCCACAGAGAACAGAAGGAAGGGAAAGGAGATACCTAGTCAGAGGCACAACTGAATGCAGTCAACCTAAATGTGTCTTCTGCATTTAACCCAACCCCGCTGAGAAAGTCTACTGTATGTTTTGTAAAATTAGTTTGTCATACTGAACAGTACAGTGCATGAGATGTGGATGAAACATTAATAAGTTATGTGTCAGAGATACAATCCATGCCTCCTCATCAAAGTGCCATTGACAGGCTTCATATTAAAACTTTTATAAGTAAGAAACTGCCTGGCAAGGCAGGTGATCTGACAAGTTCAGCATTTTTTCCTTCAATTAAATCAAATTAGTCTCAGAGAGTGCACTAATCTTTCTCAACACAGGGTTATGTTACCTAAAAGTTACCTTGATACCTTGAGACACTGATGATAAGTGTGTCTCAGGTCTCTCAGGTGTAAACCATTGCCCAGTACCCAGAGCAGATCCCAATCCTGTCAGAGCAGAAGGATGTTCTTCTAGCCTAGGAGGATGTGGTCTCCCAGAGTTTCACTTTGTTTTTTCCTTGTCTTTGACCATCTTCATAGTAGAGTAGAGTAGAGATATATTATCCCCGAGCAGCAATTTGCTTTATAGCTGATAGTCAATCAATACAAATACAAATACAAATACAAGAAACAGCATTGAGACATTCCATTCAATAGAAGGTGCCTATCAGTATCTGATCTCTGTGGTCTGTCCCTGTCTCTTTGTCATGTTAACCCCAGGAGGAGCAGAAGGAACTGGGGTATGTGGTCCTCTGTCTGCAGGAGAAGGGCATGGCCCCCGGGGCCTCAGTGAAGGAGCAGCTGGGTTTCCTATGGAGGCTGTTCGAGCACAGCGAGGGACGCCTCGTCGCCGTGACCCATGACCTGGACAGCCTACGAGCACGCCACTCTGCTGAAATGGCCGAGGTGAGCCATCGCCTAGAGTTTTGTCTGTGATATGATGCTACACTGTACTTTACAGGCTGCACATACATTCATCTCAATAATGTTTCTCTGATTGGCCCCATGGTACCATGTGGTGTGGCCGTGTGGTGGGTACAGGAACTCACTCTTCTGGTTTCAGCCAAAGCTCAGGGCCTGAGCTGATGATATGTGTCTATCTCATGTGTCTATCTCAGGTGCAGAGGTACCTGGAGCACATCCGTAGCCTATCAGAGAAGAGGGATGCCCTGGCCCAGGAGTATGAGCAGGAGAATGAGGTCCTCAGGGCCCAGCTGCAACGCGTGACACTCCAGCAAGGTGGGACCTGATGTACTGTAGAACCCAGATAAGATGTAAAAAATGTAACCCTATGGAAACAAAACCTTTGCAACGAGGAACAAAAAATCTGATATTGTTAAATGTCTTTTTTTGGAATGTGTATACAGTGGGGGAAAAAAGTATTTAGTCAGCCACCAATTGTGCAAGTTCTCCCACTTAAAAAGATGAGAGAGGCCTGTAATTTTCATCATAGGTACACGTCAACTATGACAGACAAAATGAGGAAAGAATATCCTGAAAATCACATTGTAGGATTTTTTATGAATTTATTTGCAAATTATGGTGGAAAATAAGTATTTGGTCAATATCAAAAGTTTCTCAATACTTTGTTATATACCCTTTGTTGGCAATGACACAGGTCAAACATTTTCTGTAAGTCTTCACAAGGTTTTCACACACTGTTGCTGGTATTTTGGCCCATTCCTCCATGCAGATCTCCTCTAGAGCAGTGATGTTTTGGGGCTGTCGCTAGGCAAGACACACTTTCAACTCCCTCCAAAGATTTTCTATGGGGTTGAGATCTGGAGACTGGCTAGGCCACTCCAGGACCTTGAAATGCTCATTGTCATGCTGAAAGACCCAGCCACGTTTCATCTTCAATGCCCTTGCTGATGGAAGGTTTTCACTCAAAATCTCACGATACATGGCCCCATTCATTCTTTCCTTTACACGGATCAGTCGTCCTGGTCCCTTTGCAGAAAAACAGCCCCAAAGCATGATGTTTCCACCCCCATGCTTCACAGTAGGTATGGTGTTCTTTGGATGCAACTCAGCATTCTTTGTCCTCCAAACACGACGAGTTGAGTTTTTACCAAAAAGTTCTATTTTGGTTTCATCTGACCATATGACATTCTCCCAATCCTCTTCTGGATCATCCAAATGCACTCTAGCAAACTTCAGACTGGCCTGGACATGTACTGGCTTAAGCAGGGGGGACACGTCTGGCACTGCAGGATTTGAGTCCCTGGCGGCGTAGTGTGTTACTGATGGTAGGCTTTGTTACTTTGGTCCCAGCTCTCTGCAGTTCATTCACTAGGTCCCCCCGTGTGGTTCTGGGATTTTTGCTCACCGTTCTTGTGATCATTTTGACCCCACGGGGTGAGATCTTGCGTGGAGCCCCAGATCGAGGGAGATTATCAGTGGTCTTGTATGTCTTCCATTTCCTAATAATTGCTCCCACAGTTGATTTCTTCAAACCAAGCTGCTTACCTATTGCAGATTCAATCTTCCCAGCCTGGTGCAGGTCTACAATTTTGTTTCTGGTGTCCTTTGACAGCTCTTTGGTCTTGGCCATAGTGGAGTTTGGAGTGTGACTGTTTGAGGTTGTGGACAGGTGTCTTTTATACTGATAACAAGTTCAAACAGGTGCCATTAATACAGGTAACGAGTGGAGGACAGAGGAGCCTCTTAAAGAAGTTGTTACAGGTCTGTGAGAGCCAGAAATCTTGCTTGTTTGTAGGTGACCAAATACTTATTTTCCACCATAATTTGCAAATAAATTCATTAAAAATCCTACAATGTGATTTTCTGGATTTTTTTCTCTCAATTTGTCTGTCATAGTTGACATGTACCTATGATGAAAATTACAGGCCTCTCTCATCTTTTTAAGTGGGAGAACTTGCACAATTGGTGGCTGATTAAATACTTTTTTTCCCCACTGTACCTCATCAAGTGTAATTACTGAACGATCATGACATCACACTTCTCTCTTTCAATTATACTTTCTAGTTTTTGATTTCATACATATTTTCCTTACTTTTTATAATGATTCATGAAGTCTATAAAACTACAATCTAAACACACATATGGTTCTTCGTCTGTAGGATTTAAATGTGTATCCCATTCCCTATCATATGTGTCATTAGTGTCCTTATCAATGTGTAATAGTCCCCTTTAAGTGAAGTGTAGTAGGTATTGTAATAAGTCATTGTTACACTGTACTTACACTTGATTCTCTTCCTTACTGTGTGTGTGTGTGCAGACGCCCAGATGAATGAGGTGGCTGAGATGTTGTACCAGGAGGGCCTGGCAGAAGTGATCCCCAGCACCCCCAGTGAACAGGTGGCCTACCTGCTAGTGGAGAGGGCCTCCCTGCTGGAGAGACCTGATGACCCCCAGGCCCCGCAGGCCCCCGATGCCCAGGCAGGCACCCCCTCTGCCAGTCATCAGGAGACTCAGTCCCAGACTCAGGGCCCCAAAGAGAGCATGGACCAGGTGAGACCAACTCGCTGTCTCATGCTTTTTCTCAGTCCAAGATTATACTGAGTTTAGAAAGAAGAATTAGGGCTAACCAAAGTACTTTAGAAGTCACATTTCTTTCTTGTTCATTCCATTCCAGTGGTTTAGTAACTGTCACAAATGTTACATGGAGATATATAGTTACATGGAAATACTATAGTTGGTTCATGTTGTTATAGTGAATTCGCTAAATCAGGGTGTTACAGACACAGATGACATGCTGCAGCTCCACTGGTAAGACCATGGAGAGAGAAGATGATCCAGACCCCTGTCTGTGACTAAACTGTTCATTCATTCCACTGTCTTTCCACAAGGGGGCATGTGGCCAGAGCCCATGGAAGAGGCTCTTTGGACTCCGCAAGGCAGCTCAGCGCAAACAGGCTTTGACTTTTGCCTCAGTATGTCCATTTAGATAATACTGCATCCCCATCAACACTTAGCCAAGCCTGAATAAGATGCTCTATTTTATGTTGAAACTCTTTAGCATGGTGTGGGGACCCCTGTGCATGCCCTCTAATTTCTGTGTTTGCTGCATCTCTTTCTTTCATCCTGTTCTCTTTGCAGGTTGACGTTTATTGGGATGAGTCTTGTCCTGGAGGCAGAACTGAGCGATTTCTGCTAGATGGGCCAGCTGCAAAGTCAAAATGTGGTTAAGGTTAGGGTTAATGATTTTATGACTTTGTGGCTGTGCCAGCTAGTGACCACTCCGAAGAGCTGCCTCAAGAACAGGTTTCATGACAAAAAACGCAACCTCTTTCTAGTTAACATTGTTCCATGTTTCTGGGTGTCTGGATGTAATGGGTATATTCTGGGAGTCTGCACCCCTCAGTGTCAATGGTATCCTGTCGAAACGAAATGCATGTACTGCACGTGTGATTTCCTGACCAATAAAAAATATATAATATTTCTGTTTATTCTGTTTTAACCCCCTTTAACTTTCTCAGCTTGAGGAACAGCTAATGCCTCACAACAATGATCTTTCAAATGACTCCACCTTTTCCTGCAGAGAATGATTAGTCAAATCAATGGTACTCCTGTAGACAGAGATAATAGATTCCTCTCCATGATCAGTGGTGTGGTCTGCTCTCTTCCTCTCCCCAGGTTGAGCTCAGGCCGGTGTCAGGGCTCAGTGTGGAGCGGGAGTGGGCCCGTCTAGAGAGAGACCTGGAGGAGGCGTCACGCCGCCTGGCCATGGCCCACAGAGAGATCCGACGTCTGACCGATGAGCTGGAGTCAGCCCGCATGACCCAGAGTGCCTATGGTGAGACCAGATTTCACACAGCCCTTTTCTCTGCTAAGTGAGGGTTACTGTTGTATTAATGTGTGCATGTTTTGTGTGCCAGTGTTGTCATTGGTCTGTGTGTATCAGTTGTGTGTTATGTATTTCTCCGATGTCAGTCTTGAATAAGTGTGTGTGTGCTTTACCCAGAGCCAGAGCTGCAGGGAGCCCAGGAGGAGGTAGAGCAGCTCAGACAGGAAGTAGAAAAGCTCAAGAAATGTGGTAAGAAGTTATTTCCTTTCCTTTTTGGATTACCGGAAAACATAATCCTTTGTGGAGTATTTTCAGAGAAGAGCCTTTCAGAATGTCAAAGGAACTGCACAATATCTCTTTAGGCTTTTCCAGAAGTATGACTGACTAACTGTAACTGATGTGGAGACAGTGACGCCCACAGTTTGGAGGGTAAAATGTCCCTTTGTCCCTCCCGTAGACGTGGTGGAGTTGCGTAAGGCCAAGGAGCTGAATGATCGTCTGGACCAGGAGATCAGAGCCCTCAGGACCAGGGTGCGCACCATGGACGCAGAGAGAAAGGCCCTCCTAGAGATGGTAATATGCCATTCCTGGATTCAGTTATCCCCCCCCCTTCTTAAATTGTCATAAAGAAATTGACAATAGACAAGATGCAGTCATTTTGGCTACACTGTATGAGGGGGGTGAAGGTAACGATAGTTACTGTATGTAATGTGGACATGCTGTTGTTCCTAAGGTGGAGAAAATGAAGGACTCTGGCAATGCGACTAAGATCCACCCAGAAGCACTGCAGCATAACTTGGCTAAGGTACAACCAAACACAGTATGGAGATGAGACCCCATCAAACTACAACAAATCAGCTATTGATATCACCATCTTTATAGAAATATCTGTTGCTTCAAAATAATTGAAGTGTCACTTAATTGCCTGTCCTGTGTTGTGTGTGTCAGGGAGAAGGGATGGCCGCCCCTCAGATGCACACTGTCTCTCTCCAGACAGATCTAGTGCTCCTGGACCAGGACAAGACCCATGAAAGGTCCCACCTTAACTTTGTCTCTAGAACTTAGCCCAAAACCAAACCCAGTATATGCCTCAGATTTGTGTTGGTTGATAGTAGATGTTATTCCAGTTAATTCATTTGAGTGAAAGAGGAAAGGAAAGTGGAATTTGTTGTGATGTCAGATGGTCTTTGTCTCTCTTTCATGCAGATACCTCCAGCAGTCCGAAATCACGGACAAACTAAATGATGTGCAGCATCAACTGCAGGGGCTGCAGGAGAAATACGATGAGCTGATGAATGTTACAAAGAAGGCAGAGGAGGACGAGGAGTATGAGGAGCTGAAGAAGCAGAGAGAAGAGGAGGAGAAGGTTCTGGAGCTGCTGATGGATAAGACCGAGGAGGTGGAAGAGGAGTATGAGGATCTGAAGACTAAGAAAGAGGAGGTAGAAGAGGAGTATGAGGATCTGAAGACTAAGAAAGAGGAGGTGGAAGAGGAGTATGAGGATCTGAAGACTAAGAAAGAGGAGGTAGAAGAGGAGTATGAGGATCTGAAGACTAAGAAAGAGGAGGTGGAAGAGGAGTATGAGAATCTGAAGACTAAGAAAGAGGAGGTGGAAGAGGAGTATGAGAATCTGAAGACTAAGAAAGAGGAGGTGGAAGAGGAGTATGAGGATCTGAAGACTAAGAAAGGGGAGGTGGAGAGGGTGTATGAGGATCTGAAGATTAAGATGGATGAGGAGAAGAAGGAATATGAACATCTGGAGAATATGAGGGAGGAGCTGGAGTTGAAGCTGGATGAAGCTCTGGGCCGGAGCAAGCAGCAGCAGCACAGTAGCCAGGCGGTGGAACTGCAGCTTAAGGTGAGGATGACTCCTGTACGTCTGATGGTGTAGTGTTATTCTGTGGCCACTAGGAGGGGCTACATAATTAGTGTGAATGGGTTAGTTAGGACCAATAATGTGTTTAAGGTTAGGACCTAGCCTATTGTCAATGCCAATATTTATCTGATTTGTTAAGTTTGATAGAATAGTAACATAATATAGATTTATCTCACAACAAATTGCTTAAATACACCTTATATTTAATCTTAAAAATCATCTTAAAATGTTAATCCTCTTTCCTGACTACCTTTCCTTTACGTTGAAGAGACGTCTTTTAGACATCCTTTCCAGAGGTTGATATCGCGTGTATTTCAGGTGCTGAATGAAGGGTTAGAAGGCGTCTTTTCAAGATGTCGAAAATAAGTCTTATACGGACGTCAAAAAGACAGTAAATGCTTAGTGAAATCCAGATCCTGTTTTAAGCTAACATTCCACTGCCTATAATCCTTGTCATGCCAAAATCAAGGAGTGGAAAGAAGTGGAAAGATAGCAGAAACAGACTGGTACCCAGGCTAAAGAGATATTGTCTAAATAGGGAAATCTCAGTTAATCCATGATTTGATTAGAAAACAACCTGTCTTTTGGGGGGTATCTTGACACTTTATTGAGACGGTTATGAAATTACAGAAGGGGAGACAGGTACGTGGCAGGTACGTGGGAGAAACAGTTTGAAGGGTTGGAGTGGGGAATTAAACCCCAGTCTATGGGCAGAGGAGTGCATGGGCGCGTTCCTCTGCCTAGGCGTTGCTGACGCATGCCAGATCTTACAATGCCTGGATAGGTATTTTACTTAACAGCTAACCACATATGTTATAGCAATCTGGTGCCCGATGCCAGTCGATGATGTGGCACCCAACCATTGGTTGATGCATGCAACATCTGAGCAGGGGAACGCAACCTACACTACCATTCAAAGGTTTGGGGTCACTTAGAAATGTCATTTTTTTTCGAAAGAAAATCAATTTTTTTGTCCATTAAAATAATATCAAATTGATCAGAAATACAGTGTAGACATTGTTAATGTTGTAAATGGCTATTGTAGCTGGAAACGGCTGATTTTTAATGGAATATCTACATAGGCATACAGAGGCCCATTATCAGCAACCATCAGTCCTGTGTTCCAATGGCACGTTGTGTTTGCTAATCCAAGTTTATCATTTTAAAAAGGCAAATTGATCATTAGAAAACCTTTTGCAATTATGTTAGCACAGCTGAAAACTGTTGTTCTGATTAAAGAGGCAATAAAACCGGCCTTCTTGAGACTTGTTGAGTATCTGGAGCATCAGCAATTGTGGGTTGGATTACAGGCTCAAACAAATAACTTTCTTCTGAAACTCGTCAGTCTATTCTTGTTCTGAGAAATGAAGGCGAGAAATCGCTGTTTACTAGTCCCTTCACAGAACAGCGCAAACTGTCTCTAACCAGAACAGAAAGAAGAGTGGGAGGCCCCGGTGCACAACTGAGCAAGAGGACAAATACATTAGAGTGTCTAGTTTGAGAAACAGACGCCTCACAGGTCCTCAACTGGCAGCTTCATTAAATAGTACCCGCAAAACACCAGTCTCAACGTCAACAGTGAAGAGGCGACTCCGGGATGTTGTAATACGGTGTGCATTTTATTTGAATTTTCTCGACAGACTCACTATAATATATAGAGAGAACGGGTTCAGAATAGTAGGGATCAATGAAAGAAAGCTATCAAAATATCTCAGTTTCAGCACCAATTGGTAAAATAATCTGATCTTGTAGATTATCTAGTGTTAGAAACTTATTTAGGAATCTACCTACTTCATTAAAAAAACGGTTTGGAGAGCCTTTATGCACTAAATATATTGTTGAATAAAAAATACAGTGGTTTGATTAATCCTGAAAGTGGCCATTCAGTTGTTCAATTCATTTAATACTGGAAGGGGAGAAACGTGTAACAGTAGGGATTGACCAGCAGTCCTATAAATCGACTTTAATCCTCACTGATCATGGAACTGATATGACAACAGTCCAGTCATCGTAAACCATGTGCCAGGCTCCAGGTTTAAACTGCCAGGCTTGGTCTGCGTTCCATGATGATTCCATGAAGTGGGCTACATGTCCCAAGTTATTGAACAACTTGTAATATGTTAAATATTATCCATAATTGCTAGTGAGCAATAGGGCTGAAATCGAAACATTCTAGAGCGCACAAAGGTTAAATTTGGCCCAACTGTCACTCTGCACGGATTTGGCTTGTCATCTCATTTGGCTTGCGTCTCCAAGATTTATCCCTGCAAGTTATAAGGCCATTCAATTTAAATTCTGTAGGCACATCATTTCATATATTTCACTGTGGGAAAGGGGTACACATAGCCTACCTGTCATGTTGATATGCTTCAGTTTGCTGCTATATGACTAGTTTCACATTTGTCTCCAACGATCATAAGGTAAAATACATCTAAAACAATTGTAATTTATATTTACAATCCCCTTATCCAAACGGATTACTCATTTACCTAGCTCTTATCATTAGCTCTCATCAATTAGTAAATTACGGTGCATGGAGAATGGTGTTATTTCTATAATGGAATAAAAAAAATTAGATGTTTTTCCATTTGGAACTGACCAGTTGCTCGACCTTATTCATCGTTTGCCTCACGCATAAAGGTGGTGGAATTATGAGGTCAGAATATGCGTAGAGAGAAAATTACATAAAAGGGAAGGAAGTTCAATTTACACGCTCGTAACTCGGGTCTGAATTCCCCCCCTAGTAAAACAACTTAGAAAAGCTAACCTATCTTTCCATCATGGTCCAATGTAACTTCATAGACTCACTGTACAGTACATTGCTTGATTACTTATAAATAGGGCATTTATAAGGGGAGTTTTGCTGCATTTGCTGCTCCAGGTGCTCCAAGTACTCAGGAGTAGGTTGCAAAGGGAAGGTATATTACTGGAAACTTTCTAAGTTTACCAGTAATCTACCAGAATTTTGGTAACTTTCAAGGTTTTGGGGAATTTTAACAGATTACATCTAGTGGCCCTTTTTGGGTACTTCAGATTATCACAGGTGTCTGTAATTATCTCTGGTCCTCTGTGTGGCCTTATCACATGTGAAATATATAAAATAATCAAATAAGATGATTTTAAAATAAAATAAAATTGAAAGAAAGCTGTAAAACATTATCCTAAATACAAACGATCAACTTAGTGAATACCACTGGTGTCTAATAGGAGGGTTTCAGCATGAAATATCCTTTTTTTTTTTTACACACTTTTATTTATTTTACTATGTCAATAGGTCTACTATGTTAATAGTTGGAAGAGATGCAGAGTTAATTGAAAAATAATGCCATTGTTGATTATATGCTTTTTTCGTTAATTAGGCTATTTTCTCTTTAACCATATGGTCTATCCACTATTGTGAAGTGGACAGAGATATCAAACAGAGATGTCATGGACAATATGGACAGAGATATCAAAAATGAATACTATATATAAATACATTTAAAAGTTATTCAAGTGTAAATGACCAAAATTACCATAGATTACCAGTTAATTACCAAAATGACAGAAGATTCCGGTAAATTTGGTAGGTAGCTTAGTGGGTAAGAGTGTTGTGCCAGTAACCGAAAGGTTGCTGGTTCTAATCCCAGAGCCGACTAGGTGAAAAATCTGTCGATGTGCCCTTAAGCAAGGCACTTAACCCTAATTGCTCCTGTAAGTCGCTCTGGATAAGAGCGTCTGCTAAATGACTAAAATGTGAAAATTAACGGTAGCTTTACAACCCTACTCAGGAGTGATTCCTTACGAAAACAGGACAAAATAATACCATGATTTTTGTAATTTATACTCCATTTAATCCATAGAATGGTCCTTTGGAGGAAGGATTGTTGACATATATTTGACATTTATATCTTAAAGCATAATTAATTGAAGTTGGAATATTTCCATGATGTTTAATCTGTAGATGTTACCAAGCAGAAATTGGTGTCATATAAAGCTTTATCACTTGCTCTGTAATCTGAGTAGTATTTTGATTTCAATAACAATTTGCTTGCATTAGTTTATGAATATTGAAAAAACGAAATCATAATATACTCTACGGGCATATCAAAGTTCCAGAGTGGGATTTCTGCTACTTTTAGAGTTATGATCCAATTTGTAAGCATTACCAACAGAGTGAATGTGAACATTTATTCAAAATGGTTGCTCTCTGCTGGTGATTTGCAGGATGTGCAATGATACAAGTAAAAGGAGGGCTGTAATTGGTTACATTGCCTACTATGCCAATTTCTCTGTATAAAATGGGCCAAAACGTTAAAACTAGCAGAGATCCCACTCTGGAACTTTGATATGCCCGTAGAGTTTATTATGTTCTACAATATATAGGAAAATTATCCAAACCAAACATTTAGGTTTTTCAATATTCATGTTTATATTTTTCAATATTCATAAATTCATGTAAGATATTTTGTGGAAACCAAAATACTACTCATATTACAAAGCAAGCGGTAAAGATTCATATGACACCAATTTTTGCTAGCTAGCACCTACAGATGAAACATTATAGAGTCTTAAAGGATGCCTTGGTAAGGCCAAAATCTAATAAATATGCCAACTTTGATTATTTCTCGAATATGCTTTTAGATACAAATGTCAAATATATGTCAACAAATAAAGGACCATTCTATGGATTACATTTGGAAAACAAATCATGGTTTCTCTGTTTGTACAGTGGCTTGTGAAAGTATTCACCCCCCTTGGCATTTCACCTATTTTGTTGCCTTACAACCTGGAATTAAAATGGATTTTTGGGGGGTTTGTATCATTTGATTTACACAACATGCCTACCACTTTGAAGATGCAAAATATTTTTTATAGTGAAACAAACAAGAAATAATACAAAAAAACAGAACATTTGAGCGTGCATGACTATTCACCCCCCCAAAGTCAATACTTTGTAGAGCCACCTTTTGCAGCAATTACAGCTGCAAGTCTCTTGGGGTATGTCTCTATAAGCTTGGCACATCTAGCCACTGGGAATTTTGCCCATTCTTCAAGGCAAAACTGCTCCAGCTCCTTCAAGTTGGATGGTTCCTCTGGTGTACAGCAATCTTTAAGTCATACCACATATTCTCAATTGGATTGAGGTCTGGGCTTTGACTAGGCCATTCCAAGACATTGAAATGTTTCCCCTTAAACCACTCAAGTGTTGCTTTAGCAGTATGCTTAGGGTCATTGTCCTGCTGGAAGGTGAACCCAGTCTCAAATCTCTGGAAGACTGAAACAGGTTTCCCTCAAGAATTTCCCTGTATTTAGCGGCATCCATCATTCCTTCAATTCTGACCAGTTTCCCGATTAAAAACATCCCGACAGCATGAAGCTGCCACCACCATGTTTCACTGTGGGGATGGTGTTCTCGGGGTGATGAGAGGTGTTGGGTTTGCCAGACATAGCGTTTTCCTTGAGTACCTTCTTCCATATGTTTGGGGAGTCTCCCACATGCCTTTTGGCGAACACCAAACGTGTTTGCTTATTTTTTTCTTTAAGCAATTGTTTTTTTCTGGCCACTCTTCCGTAAAGCCCAGCTCTGTGGAGTGTACGGCTTAAAGTGGTCCTATGGACAGATACTCCAATCTCCGCTGTGGAGCTTTGCAGCTCCTTCAGGGTTATCTTTGGTCTCTTTGTTGCCTCTCTGATTAATGCCCTCCTTGCCTGGTCCGTGAGTTTTGGTGAGCGGCCCTCTCTTGGCAGGTTTATTGTGGTGCCATATTCTTTCAATTTTTTAATAATGGATTTAATGGTGCTCCGTGGGATGTTCAAAGTTTCAGATATTTTTTTATAACCCAACCCTGATCTGTACATCTCCACAACTTTGTCCCTGACCTGTTTGGAGAGCTCCTTGGTCTTCATGGTGCAGCTTGCTTGGTGGTGCCCGTTGCTTAGTGGTGTTGCAGACTCTGGGGCCTTTCAGAACAGGTGTATATATACTGAGACACTTAGATTGCACACAGGTGGACTTTATTTAACTAATTATGTGACTTCTGAAGGTAATTGGTTGCACCAGATCTTATTTAGGGGCTTCATAGCAAAGGGGGTGAATACATAGGCACGCACCACTTTTCCGTTATTTATTTTTTAGAATTTATTTTTAAGTTATTTTTTTCATTTCACTTCACCAATTTGGACTATTTTGTGTATGTCCATTACATGAAATCCAAATAAAAATCCATTTAAATTACAGGTTGTAATGTAACAAAATAGGAAAAACGCCAAGTGGGATGAATATTTTTGCAAGGCACTGTAAATTAAATGTACTGGTTGTGTGTGTGGTTGTGGTGGTGTTCAGGTGTGTGCTGAGTTGAAGCAGGACCAGGCTAAGGTCAGCCATCTGGAGCAGAGGGCTCTGCAGCAGGAGAGCAGGGAGCTGAGGGAGGGGCTGGCCCAGAGCAGCCAGAAAGCCCACAGTTGCAGCCATCTGCAGGAGAAGTTGAGCGCTGAGAGGGCCAAGCTCAAAGCCATGGAGGCAGAGGTGAGACACCATGCAGGAGTGCAGTGTCATTCATAGTCTTCAGCCTATAGTCTCAAGCCAGGGGTGGCCAATCCATATCCGCAGAGGGCCGGTGAAATTTGTTCCAATCAACTTTGTTCCAGTTCATTAAACACATTTAAATTCCATGCAGTTAGTTGAGTCAGTTGCATTACTGTGGATAAGATTGGCACCCATAGTTGAAGTCGGAAGTTTACATACACCTTAGCCAAATACATTTAAACTCAGTTTTTCACAATTTCTGACATTTAATCCTAGTAAAGAATTCCCTGTCTTAGGTCAGTTAGGATCACCACTTTATTTTAAGAATGTGAAATGTCAGAATAATAGTAGAGAGAATTATTTATTTTAGCTTTTATTTATTTCATCACATTCCCAGTGGATCAGAAGTTTACACACACTCAATTAGTATTTGGTAGCATTGCCTTTAAAATGTTTAACTTGGGTCAAACGTTTCGGGTAGCCTTCCACAAGCTTCCCACAATAAGTTGGGTGAATTCTGGTCCATTATTCCTGACAGAGCTGGTGTAACTGAGTCAGGTTTGTAGGCCTCCTTGCTCGCACACGCTTTTTCAGTTCTGCCCACATATTTTCTATAGGATTGATGTCAGGGCTTTGTGATGGCCACTCCAATACCTTGACTTTGTTGTCCTTAAGCCATTTTGCCGCAACTTTGGAAGTATGCTTGGGGTCATTGTCCATTTGGAAGACCCATTTGCAACCAAGCTTTAACTTCCTGACTGATGTCTTGAGATGTTGCTTCAATATATCCACATAATGTTCCTTCCTCATGATGCCATCTATTTTGTGAAGTGCACCAGTCCCTCCTGCAGCAAAGCACCCCCACAGCATGATGCTGCCACCCCGGTGCTTCACAGTTGGGATGGTCTTCTTCGGCTTGCAAGCCACCCCCTTTTCGTCCAAACATAACGATGGTCATTATGGCCAAAAAGTTATAATAATAATATTAATAATAATAATAATAAGCCATTTAGCATACGCTTTTATCCAAAGCGACTTACAGTCATGTGCGCATACATGTTTACGTATGGGTGGTCCCGGGGATCGAACCCACTACCCTGGCGTTACAAGCGCCATGCTCTACCAATTGAGCTACAGAGGACCACGTATAAATAGATCAATTGTGCCTTTTTGATGGAAATATTGAGGTGGGATTTTGGAGATCAGGTCATAATTTACGCGCGCTCTCTGCAAATAAGGCGGGCCAGCTGGATGTCCTAGGGCACTGATGGTCACCCTCTTTGCGTGGATGGCACACAGTTTGGTGTCCTCGAACAGACCGACCAGGTAAGCCTCGCTAGCCTCCTGCAGGGCCATCACGGCGGAGCTCTGGAAGCGCAGGTCAGTCTTGAAGAACTGGGCGATTTTTCTCCCCAGGCGCTGGAAGGGCACATTGCGGATGAGCAGCTCAGTGGAGCTTTGGTAACGACGGATCTCTCTGAGACACGGTGCCGGGCCTGTAACGGGGAGGCGCTCCTGCGCGCAGCCTTGGCGGCGAGCTGCATCCTGTAGGCTTTGCCACGAGTGGATTTGCGAGCGGTTTGCTTGGTTCTGGCCATGGCGCTAGCTTCCTTCTTAGACAGTCGGAGTATAGCCTCGAAATGCCCATGTGAAATGTATAAAGCCGGCAGTGGCATCTGCTGATTGGACACCATCTCCCCACCACCCCGATTGGCCCGTTGCGGAGCTGTCGGCTATCAGAAGGGATGCTTTGCTTATTTTTTTTATGACCGCGTGCCCAAAACAGTACACTGCGCGCCCAAAACAATACACTGCGCGCCCAAAACAACACACTGCACGCCCAAAACAATACACTTTGCGTGCGCCCGCAATAATACACTGCGCGCCCAAAACAATAGTACACTGCCGGCCTTTACGCGCAATAATAGTCGCCAAAGTCAAGAGTGAAATCTTCTGTTCTAATCTAATGCCAGCCTGCTATGGCAAACGATGCCAATAGTCCACTGCGTGCATTAGGACACTGCCGTGCAATAATAGTCGCCAAAGTCAAGAGTGAAATCTTTTGTTCTAATCACCACATGTTCAATAATGGCATTTTACCCCTTTATTCAGATCACAACCTCTCACTTTCAGTTATTTGAAATGAAATCATCTCTCAAATATCACTATATCTAAAACAAGCCATAGAAAGTTGGTTGCAATTTCAATTTAATCATCCAGAAACGACAGAACAAACTCAAATACACTAATAGGAAAAAATATATATATATTTATTGATATTGTATGTTGTATAGCCTTACTTGTTGGTATCTCAGACGACCAGAACCTTAATAATAATCACCATACTTACTTTACATAGCATGGACATATAGTAGGCTACTGACACTCACTCCTATGGAATGGGTATGGGGACTGGACACGCCGGGACCCAGACCCTACTGTTGTCGATCACACATATTAATGTCGCGTTCAGGGTGCTATCAGAGTTATCGGAAATACCTAGTTCCGACTGGGAAGTTTCACTTGAATGACCCTCCAAGTAGGAATTACAAGTGAGAAATAGTGAAAATGTTGTTGCCAATCTCATTGGTCTAAGAATTGTTCCGACCTCAAAACCACTTGAACACAATCATGTCAGAGCTACAACTTCCCATTTTCCACGAGAACGTGAAGTTGGCATAATACAGCACTGAAGTGCTAGTCGGTACTAGGAAACTGACATTTCTGACCTGCCAACTGGCCGAACGCGTTACAATAGCCCAAGCACATAACATGACTGACACAACCATAACAATCACAATGGAAAGGCCTTGGAAGTGCCACAAGTGAAAGCCGACATATTTCATTATTTTACATTAACCTCTTTAACATGTACCAAATGAATTATGAAGAAAATTGTGTAATTTAGTTATATTTTTGTTTCATCAGACCAGAGGACATTTCTCCAAAAAGTACGATATTTGTCCCCATGTGCAGTTGCAAACCGTAGTCTGGCTATTTAATGGCGGTTTTGGAGCAGTGGCTGCTTCCTTGCTGAGCGGCCTTTCAGGTTATGTCGATATAGGACTCGTTTTACTGTGGATATAGATACTTTTGTACCTGTTTCCTCCAGCATCTTCACAAGGTCCTTTGCTGTTGTTCTGGGATTGATTTGCACTTTTCGCACCAAAGTACGTTCATCTCTAGGAGACAGAACGCGTCTCCTTCCTGAGCGGTATGATGGCTGCGTGGTCCCATGGTGTTTATACTTGCGTACTATTGTTTGTACAGATGAACGTGGTACCTTCAGGCATTTGGAAATTGCTCCCAAGGATGAACCAGACTTGTGGAGGTCTACAATTTTTTTCTGAGGTCTTGGCTGATTTCTTTTGATTTTCCCATGATGTCAAGCAAAAAGGCACTGAGTTTGAAGGTAGACCTTGAAATACATCCACAGGTACACCTCCAATTGACTCAAATAATGTCTATTAGCCTATCAGAAGCTTCTAAAGCCATGACATCATTTTCTGGAATTTTCCAAGCTGTTTAAAGGCACAGTCAACTTAGTGTATGTAAACTTCTGACCCACTGGAATTGTGATACAGTGAATTATAAGTAAAATAATCTGTCTGTAAACAATTGTTGGAAAAATTACTTGTGTCATGCACAAAGTAATGTCCTAACCGACTTGCCAAAACTATAGTTTGTTAACAAGAAATTTGCAGAGTGGTTGAAAAACAAGTTTTAATGACTACAACCTAAGTGTATGTAAACCTCCGACTTCAACTGTATATATCTGTAGTTCTGAGCTCTCTGACCAAGCAAAACAGAATAATAATACTTTCCACACAACATAAGGTAAATTACCTCTTCCCTCCACTGCCTCTTTGACCCAGATGCAGGGTCTGCAGCAGCAGCTGAAGAGCACAGAGCACCAGCTGAACGTGGAAAGAAACCGCAACACAGAGTCTGGCCAGCAAGAGGAGGAGGCAAGGTACACGACCATTAGGACTCAGGACAACCAGCTCCACAGGTACCTTCTCCTACTAAAGGCCCCTCTGCTGCTTCAGTTAAATTTTTTAAACCAGCAACCAGCTGTGTGATGGTCGGTTATGGTCTTGTAGCGGTTAGCTTGTGCAGTTGTAGATCTGTGGTCCTGGTCTAACAGTGTGTGTGGTTCATTCAGGAGGCTGTGGGAGCAGAGGGAGGAGGAGCTGCAGGAGGAGGTGCGTTCCCTGCGAGAGGTGGAGGCTTCCCTGAACCGCACTAACTCAGAGCTGAGCCGCCGGTTTAAAGGCCTGCAGACACAGCTAGATGTCCTACAGAGTCAGACAAGCACAGCCAGGCAGGAGGTGAGTGTCTTGGCACCCTATGACTGTGGGGCGTGGCAATCTCTCTTAATTCCAAGAGGAAGCTGTCAAATTACTAATATAAAGTGCGGTCTGAAATTGTTGACACCTTTGATAAAGATGAGCAATAATGATTGTATAAAATAAATAATTCAAATGCTGAGCTATATTGTATGCCAAAAAAAGAGGAAATTATATTATTTTAAACTAATAGAATTGCTGAGAGGAAGAGATTTTGTTAATAGTAATAAAACATGTTCTCCCAAAAGGTAGAGGTCAAAATTATTGACACCCCTAAAGATTCTTATAAAGTAGTCAAAAGTTGTGTATTTGGTCCCATATTCCTAGCACGCAATGACTACATCAAGCTTGTGACTCTACAAACTTGTTGGACGCATTTGCAGTTTTGGTTTGAGATTATTTTGTGCCCAATCGAAATGAATGGTAAATAATGTATTGTATCATTTTGGAGTCACTTTTATTCTAAATAAGAATATGTTTCTAAACACTTCTACATTAATGTGGATGCTACCATGATTACAAATAATAATGAGTGAGAAAGTGATAGCGGGTCAAAGGTCATACCCCCAAGACATACTAACCTCCCCTGTTATTGTTCATGGTGAGAGGTTCTCATATAAAACTAGCATACTAGTATTAGTATTAGTATAAAATATAATAATTTCCAAAACAATTTTAGCATACAACATAGCTCAGTATTTGAATTATTTATTTTATACCGTCATTATTGCTCATCTTTATCAAGGCTGTCAATAATTTCAGACCCCACTGTATCGGTGTTTCAGTCAGAATGTCATGGTATTGGAACCAATGTAAACTGAGACCCTCATCTAGCCTATGTAGATGTTGATATTTTCTTTCTGTCTGCCTGCCTGTCCGACTGACCACAGATTCCTGCTGATTATGTCAACCTGAAGGAATGCCTGGAGGCAAGGCAGGAGGATTGTGAGAAACTGACAGAGGAGCTCATGGAAGTCCTCACGTGCCTGGATTTACAGAAAAGGTAAAGAGCCTAGAGAACATTCACAAAGCAAAACCAGGGACTTAGCCTAGCTACTGTGGTCACACGTTCACTCTCTTCTGGTGCTCAACAATGCTGTGTGGTTTGGTTTCCTCTGCTCCCACAGCAAGAACGCAGAGAAGCGATCTCAGCACAAAGCCAAAATGCGGCGAGCCAAACAGATTTTTTTGAAGGAGACAGGATGTCGTGATGAGAAGATTCAAAGCCTTGAGAGAGACCTGGCTCTCGCCTTAACCTCATCAGCCAGGGTAAGAGGTCAGACCCACCAGCGAGATTGTCAGCCTTCACATAGGGGTCAGCTCCCTTGCCTGGCACAACAATAGGTACCACCTGCTGTGTGCCTGACAACTCTGAGCCAATCAGAGAGCATAAACCTCAGCGAGCGAGGAGGGCACTTTTCCTGGACAGCCACTTTCATGTTCAAAACAGTCAAAATGGATCTTAACTAAAATAAAACATCTGCAACTAATTTTGACGTTGTTTTTTTTGCAAGTCTTGCATCTAGCTAAGGGAGTTTTGTGCTTGAAGGATATACGTTATTTTGCTTAAGTTTGACAATATACAGTAATTAGCTAAGCCAATCACACTTCACATGAAACAAATTGGAACGCTTCCTCCAAAAGCTAGCTATCTAGCCACTGTAGGTAGCAACCGAATGGGGTTTATATACATCATTGGTAGTAACAAATCAGAATGAATTAGGGCTGCATTGATTATTCATTAAAATCGACTTCAATTAGAGTTTTCATAATCGAGTACTCGTCAAGATTGAATGTTAGCTGATTTTGCGTTCTCATATTGTGTTGTTTTTGGTCTCGTCTCCCTCGCTCTTTCTGTGCTCTGCACCTTCCCCCCTAATCATATACACAAACCAAGCCCTACCACTCACAACAAGCAGTTCCAACTCTATGTGAATGCTAATTATGCTAACGCTTGCATCCGAGTGCTTATACTACGTGAGAAAAAAACTATTTTATTTATTAAATTAAGTGGGTGGGCTACATAAAGTAGATAAGCAACTCGTTCTAATTCTGAGCTCTAAATAAGCATCTTCTTATCCGGGTAGGCCACTTCATTTCAACATCTAAACAAAGTGGACAGGCTAATATGCTGTTCGAACAGATGTAGACAGACAGGAGGGTGCGTTCACTAGCTAGCTACATTAGATTCAAGTCGGCAGTGGCAAGACTTGAAATATAGATATTAGCAGGCTACTTACAATGAAGGAGGCTTGTGATTGAGAGATTATGAGACCTGTGTTCATTTTCTATAGTCTAATGATTTCACCTGCTACAAAAGCTTATTCATTATTAGTAGATGTGCATTGTTCTGGTATTTTATTTAATGAAAAGGCATTTTCATAGAAAGACAGAATTTGATTAAGATCATCGTTAGTTGCAGCCCTACAATGAATTTTGTTTTCATTAAGTAATTTAACTGCCTGTCTGCCGAATGTCAGTGCAGTACGGAGTCACAGATGAAAGGTTCCCAAAATCTTTGACCGAGTCTTAATCTAGCTAGCGAATGATGATGCCAACCGTTAGCTAGCACTGGCATAATCGTATAATGGAGAGTGAATTAAATTATTTCTTCATGATCTTCCTAGCTAGTTATCTAGTTGTGGCCATCTAGCTAAAGTATGAGCAAGGACATTATACAAATTCTAGCTAGCTAGTTAGCAACATTAGCGCAGAAAAGGTAGTTTTGGCCGTTTACAGAACATGGACATACCAACGGAAACAAAGCAAGCAACGCTACTGCCCGTTCTGGCCTGGAGTATTTTAACAAGGCTGACGGCCGATGTACTGTGCTATTTGAACACACACAAAAATGACTGCAGAGGTGCGAAGTATTGTGGTCTGTCCAAGCCCTAAATCTGGACAATGCCAATTGATGCCATTTATGCAAAACTGAACTAAGAAACTTTCTCTGTTTTCTCTAGGAGAAAGAGATAATAGTGAACATGAATGAGGAAAATGGGAAACTGCTGGCAGAGAAGAGGGATCTGCTCGGAAAACTGAATGACGTGGAGGAGAAAACAATCAACAGTGTGCTTGCTGCCACTACCACTCAATGCAGGTATTCAGAACCCCCCCCACTAACACCACTCAATACAGTACTGAACCCCACCAATACTACTAAACACAAGTACTACTAACCGCCTCTGATTTAGCACAGGAATGAAAGTACAGCTCCACCATTTAGCACAGGAATGAGACTACAGCTCCACCATTTAGCACAGGAATGAGACTACAGCTCCACCATTTAGCACAGGAATGAGACTACAGCGCCATCATTTAGCACAGCTACTGAACCTCCTGTAGTGTTGTTGAGTGTTGGATGTGGCTGTGGAGTGTCTGAGTGTGGTGTTTCATTCTCCAGTGTGGATTTCCTGGAGAAGGAAAGCAAGCACTTACAGGACACCATAGTGGAGATGTCCGGTCTGATACCTAATGGAGCAACATTGCAGCGCGCTCTAAATAATCTCCATAAAGCACGCAGCGCTAATGTACAGGTACATTGGGTGGCGTAGAAATGTGGATTGTTGTTTAAGTTGTCAAAGTATCAAACGATTTAAATTGCCCATAGTCTGTATTCTTGGAAAGCCAGTCATAATTGGACTTCATACTTAGTGGCGTTAAAGTTGCAATCTGCAGTTCAAACAATAACAAAACGGCCAACCCTGCCACTGATTTGGTAAATAGCTCAGGGATGAGGCAGGAGAAATGTAACCACTCAAATTTGTAGACAGAGCTATGGATGCAAGGTCTGACCATCCATTGTACATGTGGTTGTGTTGTTTAAAATTGTCAAAAAAATCTACAAAAAATCAATCAAAATTAAATGTTAAACATGTTTTGAGGATATACAGTGTTTGTTTCCAATTACATTGTTTATCATCAAAGGAGTAAAACAAGCTTGTTTTGGGGCATGATGGGGTTAGACAATTGAACTAAGCTCATGAGGAATTTATAAGTTGTATTCTTCAAGATTCAATAGGGCATATCATGAATTTAAAAGAAAAAAATTGATGTAGCAATCACAGATTCCCTTAAAGGGGCAATGTAGCAGATTGTTAAAGGGCAATTCCACCACTTTCCAACCTCATGTTCATTATCATCTCCAGCAAAATACCAGTGTCTACATATGTGAAAACAGCGTGTTTCTATAATCTGTAGTTAAAAAGAGAAGAAAGGTCCTAAAAATGCTTCTATGACATCACAGGGTAGGATTAAAAGTAAGAAAAACAATGATTTTCAAAACCTGCAACGAGTTTCTAGCAAAAGGGATGTTATTTTATTACTCCCCACGTCACTGCGAATCTCATAGAAATGCACAGTTTTCACATAGACACTGTTATTGTGCTGGAGATAATGAAAAGGAGATTGAAAAGTGGTGGAATTGCACTTTAAGGTTGTCAACAAACAACTCTAGTTGTGCGTTCCACATTCTCATGTTTTCATGAGCCTAGATTTACCCTGGATGCATTCTTGCTATATGGAATTTATTTTATGATTTAATCTAAGTCCTAAAACACAGCACTGCACAGAACAGAGAGTTTTTAATTGATTGTGTGTGTATGAAGATGGATAAAGTTGTGGCTGGAGAATGCTAGCTCGGGGTTCAGGATATGTTTAAAAGTGCAGGATAAGGTTAAAAGACAGGGCATGAGGTTGACTTGAAAGTGGGATTTTGCCTCACCATAACGTGACACATTTCCGTTTGTTTTTTAAATCAGGAATTGAAGAAAATGTCTCATTTTGAGAGCACACTGCTAACGTCTAGTCATCTGAAAACCAGGTAAAGAAACGTCACTGTTCTGTTTATGTTCTAATTTTGTTCCAAAACAGCCATTGTCTTGAAAGGATACCGTATCCACTTAAACAGAGCATCTTTGTTGCACTTCCCTTAAAGTAAGACAATGGGTTTTCTGTGGTCAACAGAGTTCTGCCCAGAGCATTTGACATGAGAAGCCATTTGGACAACATCTATAGGAGCAACGCCAGTCACACAGAGGAAGCCACCTCTCCAAGTTCTTCACTCACCTCTCAACTCTCTACCCTGACCATGCAGCCTGTGGAGACGGGCTATCTGAACCTGACCTCATCACCAGGGGTGTGGGACAGCAATCTGAACCTGACCTCCCCTCTGACCAGGGCAGACCACCATACCCACTCAGATGCACTGAGCTCGGACAGTGACGATGTGTGAGGACAGACAGACAGGCAGCTACAGCCAAACCTAGGACGGGAATGCTGCAATGAATAATGCCATGACAGGACTAATTGTTTTATTTTTATATTACATCTATTCTATGCATTGTGGATTAACAGTCTATTAAAGTTTATTTTGTGTCATATAACTTCTGTGATATTTTCACATTGTCAGTATTTACAGGGGCAATCAGCAGTTGCTACGTCCATTTTTGGACTTATATTAATGATATGTACCCATTGATTCTTGAAGAATAACACATACAGTACCAGTCAAAAGTTTGGACACAACTACTCATTCAAGGGTTTAAATTTATTTTATACAATTTTCTACATTGTAGAATAATAGTGAAGACATCAAAACTATGAAATAACACATATGGAATCATGTAGTAACCAGAAAACTGTTAAACAAATCAAAATATATTTGAGATTCTTCAAAGTAGCCACCCTTTGCCTTGATGACAGCTTAGCACACTCGTGGCATTCTCTCAACCAGCTTCACCTGGAATGCTTTTCCAAAAGTCTTGAGGAGTTCCCACATGCTGAGCACTTGTTGGCTGCTTTTCCTTCACTCTGAGGTTCAACTCATCCCAAACCATCTCAATTGGGTTGAGGTCGGGTGATTGTAGAGGCCAGGTCATCTGATGCAGCACTCCATCAATCCTTCTGTGTTGGGTCATTATCCTTTTGAAAAACAAATGATAGTCCCACTAAGCGCTAATTAGATGGGATGGCGTATTGCTGCAGAATGCTGTGGTAGCAATGCTGGTTAAGTGTGCCTTAAATTGTAAATAAATCACAGACAGTGTCACCAGAAAAGCACCATCACACCACCTCCTCCATGCTTCACGGTGGGAACCACACATGCGGAGATCATCCATTAATCTACTCTGCTTTTCACAAAGACACAGCAGTTGGAAAAAATCTCAAATTTGGACTCATCAGACCAAAGGACAGATTTCCACCAGTCTAATGTCCATTGCTCGCGTTTCTTGGCCCAAGCAAGTCTCTTCTTATTATTGGTGTCCTTTAGTAGTGGTTTCTTTGCAGCAATTCGACCATGAAGGCCTGATTCACGAAGTCTCCTCTGAACAGTTGATGTTGAGATGTGTCTGTTACTTGAACTCTGTGAAGCATTTATTTGTGCTGCAATCTGAGGTGCAGTTAACTCTAATGAACTTATCCTCTGCAGCAGAGGTAACTCTGGGTCTTCCTTTCCTGTGGCGGTCCTCATGAGAGCCAGTTTCATCATAGCGTTTGATGGTTTTTGCGACTGCACTTGAAGAATCTTTCAAAGTTCTTGAAATGTTCCGTATTGACTGACCTTCATGTCTTAAAGTAATGATGGACTGTCGTTTCTCTTTGCTTATTTGAGCTGTTCTTGCCATAATATGGACTTGGTCTTTTACCAAATAGAGCTACCTTGTCTCAACACAACTGATTGGCTCAAACGCATTAAGGAGGAAAGGAATTCCACAAATTAACTTTTAAGAAGGCACACCTGTTAATTGAAATGCATTCCAGGTTGAGTGTGCAAAGCTGTCATCAAGGCAAAGGGTGGCTACTTTGAAGAATCTCAAATATAAAATATATTTTGATTTGTTTAACACTTTTTTGGTTACTACATGATTCCATTTGTGTCATTTCATAGTTTTGATGTCTTCACTATTATTCTACAATGTAGAAAATAGTAACAATAAAGAAAAACCCTTGAATGAGTAGGTGTGTCCAAACTTTTGACTGGTACTGTAAATGCCTCATGAGCTTAGTTCAACTGTCGTACCCCATCAGAACCCAAAATATAAGCTTGTTTTACTACAACGTTTGTAAACAAACACTATATAGCCTCAAAACATGGTTCAAACTATAATTTTGATCAATCCTTGCATCCATAGCTCTGTCTATGCATTTGAGAGGTTAGCTTTCTCCTACCCCATCCCTCAGCTTCTTAACCAAAACGGGTGGGCAGCACGCTCTGTTATTGTTTCAACTGCTGATTGCTGCTTTAAGTTTAAACCAAGGAGAGGAATTAGTAGAACAGTATTTAGACTTAGAAAAACAGTAATAATTTGTTAAAAGGGGTGTAAATAGGATAATTTGTCAAAGAATCGAGAACATCACCGTTTTCAATCCTGCCCACACGGGACCGTTGCCTGGCACTGCTGGCAGCACCCACATCATCCCGAGCACAGCTGCACGTGTGCTGCAGTACACGCTATCCAATCGTAGCAGCAGAACCAACCTACTGTCCCCCCATTTCTTTACAGACAGCAGAACTACCAATCGTCGCCAATGTTATGTTGAAAGAACGAGACTTGTTCTTTATAAAAGTTGTTTTGGTTTTACCCCCCACCCCAACTCAAAACATCTAAACATTCCTGAGCTAACGTTAGCATCACAAACAACAGTTATTCCTTTAGGCAAGGTCAGAGATCGTATGGTGGCTCAGGATGTTTGGGATGACTCAACTACGGTGAGTAAAGTGGGACAAACAATAACTGCCAGGGTACGATATAGCGAACTTATACCACAGCATTGTTGAATATTTGTTTCTGACAGGCTAGAAGGGCTAACTCGCCGTCCCATTGCGTCATCCACTTTTTTCAAGATAATGTACAGAACATTGGCATTTATCCCTTACATAATTCACCCACATTGAATCGCACCCCAAAGAAGCAAATCTCATTTTATTGAGTAGCAGAAAAACCCAGGCAAAATCAGTGAGTTCAGCCCCCCTTTAAGAATGTTGTTATTCGAAGACATGTGGCCAGTAAATCCTTGTCCTTAGAGGCATGCAATATCCCCAACCTGAGATGTTGTCATTTTTAGACAGTTAGGCCTAGATTCAACCCGTAGTGCTACTGATCGAATCTAGCCCTTATTTTGGAGTGGGGTTGCTATGGGTGGATCCTGACAAGTTCTTAAAAAATAAACTTGGATAAGGTATCCATCTTTATTTGTAAAATAAATTATACAAAAAAACAATTTCCAATATCTAATACAACTTTATCGAACAGATTTTTACTTCATAATCCTCAAATAAATATAAACCATACAAAAGAAGCAGTGCAAGCATAGCCTAAGTTAAATCGTTTGCATACATTTCCCATTTGTTCCAGACTAGACATCTGGGTTTAACAGGGGAATTCCTGGCAGCCACAGACAGCAAGCTGGGTGGGTGGAGAGACAATACCGCCAGACAACTGAAGCGACAAAAGGAGAACCAAGAAACGTACTACTTGGTAAGAGCCTGTTTCAATACACAAGCCAAAGATTCCACAGTTTCACAGCTCCAATAATCTGACAGCCCATTGTGACATATTTACAAGCCTCATTGCTCTGAACAAGGCATGGGCATTAGTCACATTGGGCTGTAGACTATCGCAGCTCTGTACTGTGGACTATGTTTGAAGCTTCAGGGGCTTTTGCTCATTAGATTATTGCACACAGGTTCTGATTACTCACTCTGTAACCCGGAGTGTGTCATATTTTTTCTCTGACCAGAGCAGGCGGGTCACATGTATGTCACCACGGTAGCCGATGTTGCTGGCCCAGCAGTACTCAGGAGACAGCACTTTGCTGGGCTTATGGAGCCACAGGTACTTGTTGAGGTGACTCTCGTCGTGCCACAGAGCCTCCACCTGGTTCTCCTTGTCCTCCATGATGGCCTGGTAACAGGTATCTGTCATATTCTTCACTGTCTGCCACGAGCCTCCAAACACAGCAGCATGATAGTAGAAGTCCCCACTCTCCATGTAAGCCCTGGACCTGGGGTTGCGGTCGTAGGTGTAGAGGCTCTGTGGTCGGTGGTAGTAGTAGGCGTGGAGCAGAGCCACACAGTCTCCCAAAGTCTCTGAGCCGAACCGACCCACAAACACCTGGTCCACGTCAAAGCAGAAGACGTAGCGGCTGTGGTGACGAATCTGTGACTCGATGGCATCTGCGATAGCCCTCATACGCATCATGGAGATGTCCTGCCAGCGAGAGTGTCTCTGCACCCTCACAACTTTCAGGCTACGCCCAGGACCAAGCTGGATGTCTGGTACCCTCTCGGGAACGTCCGTGAACACATAGTATGTCACAGGTAAAGACACCATAAAGTGACGCTCAGCAGAGAGAAGGAATACCTTCAGGTAGGCATCTAGATACCTTGGGATGGGAAGGAGTAAAACTCTGGTTCAAGAAGAACATCTCCAAATATGTTGTTTAAGTGACTGAAAAGTGTTTCATAAGAATTGATAAATTGATATTAAACTGGTAACAGATGAAAAACCGACCTGCCCACAGCGAATACAGTGAGAGACACAGAGGAGTGGTTCTTCCTGTGCTCCTGGTCGTAATGATCTGGGTCAAACATCCCATCCCAGATCACAGGGGCTCCCCAGTAAGTGCAGGTCTGAACATCACCTCTGGACCTGGTAGGAAAGAAAAGAACCGACAGAGGTCTGGGTTTCAGAACAAACAATGGCCAAAAAACAGTGGCTTCACTGTAGTGTGTGGTATATGGAATCGGAGCATTCAGGGAGACAACAGGAAAATGATATAGAATAAAAGGGTAATAAGGGTAATTAACCCCTTTTTTTAGAGACCGTGGAAGATATGAAGCAAGGTTAACATGCTGTCAATGCTCAAGGGAGTGGCCCTTTTTAGTGCATTTGAATATTGCAGGACTTACAGTGCATTTGGAAAGTATTCAGACCCCTTGACTTTTTCCACATTTTGTTACAGCCTTATTCTGAAATGGATTAAATTAAAAACAAAGACAATCCTCAATCTACACACAATATCCCATAATGACAAAGTAAAAATAAAAAAACAGAAATACCCTGTTTACATAAGTATTCAGACCCTTTGCTACGAGACTCGAAATTGAGCTCAGATTGAGTTTGAGTTTATTTTTTACAGGGACAGTGCACATTAATCAACGTTTCAGTAAAAGTGCCGGTTTTAGCCAGCCGGCTAATTTTCAACCGCAGTCCCTGGGCAGGTTATTAAAAACAATTACAATATAGACAATAACAACATAGAACAAGACGTAGCATACAGACCGAGCAACATAGAACAAAAAGCAGCAAGACAAAATTCATAAAAGCAACAAAATGTTTCCACACCTCACAAGTTACAGACAACAGACATGGAAAGCGGCAACACACAGCTAGGGACCATGTTCACAAATCTGATTGACCTTTAGCCATGTCTTCAAGCATTTTGTGAAAGTGTGATATGTGGTGCAGTTGTGTGTGTCTGATGGCAGTGTATTCCAGACATGGGAAGCTCTCACAGAAAAAGCAGATTTACTAAAGGTGCTTTTCCTTAGGGGAACTACACAGTCACCTCTCATGGCAGACCTTGTGGATCTGCTGCCATATGTTTGGGTTTTCTGTTTAACAAAAATACTGAGTGGAGGGGGAGCCAAGCCATTTAGGATCTTGAATACAAGACATGCATCGGTGTATTGCACAAGATTTTCCCAACTCAGGAGCTCATGCTTTCTAAGGATGTGACAGTGATGATGGCTATTGGGCTTCCTATCAAGCACTTTGAGAGCCTGTTTGTAGACAGACTGAATAGGTCTTACTGTTGTACAGCAAGCTTGGGCCCAACTAGTCAAGCAGTATGTTAAGTGGGGGAGTATCATAGATTTGAAGTACAGTTTTGCTACCTCTGTAGTCAAACAATTTCGTATAAATCGGAAATTAGCTAGGTTGAATTTGGTTATTTGAATTACCTTTTTAACATGCTTTTTAAAAGAGAGGTTGGAATCAAGTATGATGCCAAGGTACTTAAAATCAGATACCCCCTGGAGCTTCTCCCCTGACACATAGACTTCTGGCTCAGTAGCATCTGTTGCCCTCTTTGTGAAGAACATGCAAACAGTTTTTTTCACATTGAGATGCAAACACGAGTCACTGAGCCACTTTGTAACCTGGACCATTACAGTAGTGAGTTCTTGTGCAGCTTGTTGTTTGCTCTTTGCATGCACATATATCACTGTATCATCTGCATACATTTGAACTTCAGACCCAGTACAGACAGAAGGCAGATCATTAATGTACAGGCTGAACAGGAGGGGCCCCAGTATTGACCCTTGGGGCACACCCACATCATAGCTAAGAGTGGGCGATAGCTCATTGCTCACTCTGACACACTGAGTTCTGCCTTCAAGGTATGATTTCATCCATCTCAAGGCATCGGGGGAAAAAGTTGAACTTGGACAATTTTGTGATGAGAATCTCATGGTTAACAGTATCAAAAGCCTTCCTTAGGTCCAGAAACACAGCCCCAACAACGCCCCCTTTGTCCATCTTGGACTTCACATTTTCAGAAAAAAGCAGTTGGCCATTTCTGTGGAGTGTTTCGCTCTGAAGCCAAACTGCATGGAATGTAATGTGAAGGGGCTGTTGTTGAGGTGGGCAATCAGTTGTTCTGCTACACACTTTTCAACAACCTTTGACACCACAGGTAGTATACTAATGGGCCTGTAGTTACTCACGTCAGCAGGGTCGCCTGATTTAAAGATGGCCGTTATTATGGCCGACTTCCATACCCTTGGAAACACCCCGAGACCAATAGATGTGTTGGTGACCTTAGTAATGGGGCCAATGAGTGACTCTTTGTAGTTTTTAAGAAAGGTAGAGTCCATCCCAAACACATCTTTGGCTTTAGAGTTCTTTAGTGAGCTAATCACCTTGTCTACCTTTGACTCAGAAACCTCCCTTATGATGAAGACAGGTTGAGCATCATTTACTAGCACTGAGCCCAAGAAACCAGTGGAGGGGTTCTGTGTCAGTACCCTGACAGAGTCAATAAAGTAGGAATTGAAGGCTATTGCTATTTCGACTGCATCCTGTGTTAGATTGTTATTCACCATGATTTCTAGTCTTTTTGCAGTGTTACTATGGTCTTTCCCTGTTAACTTTTTTAGATTCTCCCAGATCAGTTTAGAATTTCCCTTTGCTTCACCAATTATGTTAATAAAAAAGTTTGCCTTGGCCTGTCTGATTTCTTTCATCACCTTATTTCTCAACATGGTAAACCTACGTCTGTCATGCTCTAATTTGGATCTTAGGGCTATTTTTAGATAATAATCTCGTTCTTTCATCAATTTCCAGATTTCTCCATTTAGCCAAGGAAGAGTGCTCTTTTGGCCAGGTTTGGATTTGATTTTCTTTAGGAAACCATTTAATGTAGTCTGGATTGTGGATAGAAAAACTTGACTATCAGCTTCCACGTCTGCATAGGACAAGAGATCATTCCAGTTAATTCCCTTAATTGCATTTTCAAAATAGCTTAATTCACTCTTAGGTATTCTTAGTTGATCAGGCTTTCTAACAGTAGAGAGGTTAAACCTGCTCTTAGACAGCTTTCTGGCTATAAGTGTCAGATTATGATCAGATAGCCCAGTAACCATATTGAATGATTTAGTCACTCTCTCTGGTTTATTACTGAACACCAAATCAATCTGTGTTTTAGAGCAACAAGTCACCCTGGTTGGCCCTTTAACTAGCTGTGTAAGGTCAAAGGTATTAGTGATCCGTTTGAGGGTTTTCCTACAACACTTGTCTTCATAATTAATGTTGCATCCTGTTTGCATCCTGTTTCCATTTATCATCCTTGATGTTTCTACAACTTGATTGGATTCCACCTGTGGTAAATTCAATTGATTGGACATGATTTAGAAAGGCACACACCTGTCTATATAAGGTCCCACAGTTGACAGTGCATGTCAGAGCCGCCCGGCCAAACTGAGCAATTGGGGGAGAAGGACCTTGGTCAGGAAGGTGACCAAACACCTGATGGTCACTCTGACAGAGCTCCAGAGTTCCTCTGTGGCGATGGGAGAACCTTCCAATAAGACAACCATCGCTGCAGCACTCCACCAATCAGGCATTTATGTTAGCGTGGCCAGACGGAAGCCACTCCTCAGTAAAAGGCACATGAGAGCCTGCTTGGAGTTTGCCAAAAGGCATCAAAAGGACTCTCAGACCATGAGAAACAAGATTCTCTGGTCTGATGAAACCAAGATTGAACTCTTTGGCCTGAACTTACGGTGAAACATGGTGGTGGCAGCGTCATGCTGTGGGGATGTTTTTCAGCGGCAGGGACTGGGACACTAGTCAGTATCAAGGGAAAGATGAACGGAGCAAAGTACAGGGAGATCCTTGATGAAAACCTGCTCAGGACCTCAGATTGGGGCGAAGGTTCAACCTTCCAACAGGACAATGACCCTAAGCACACAGCCAAGACAACACAGGAGTGGCTTCGGGACAAGTCTCTGAATGTCCTTGAGCGGCCCAGCCAGAGCCCGGACTTGAACCTGATCGAACATCTCTGGAGAAACCTACAGATAGCTGTGCAGTGACGCTCCCCATCCAACCTGACAGAGCTTGAGAGGATCTGCAGAGAAGAATGGGAGAAACTCCCCAAATACAGGTGTGCCAAGCTTGTAGCTTCATACCCAAGAAGACTCGAGTCTGTAATTGCTGCCAAAGATGCTTCAACAAAGTACTGAGTAAAGGGTCTGAATACTTACAGTGAGGGAAAAAAGTATTTGATCCCCTGCTGATTTTGTACGTTTTCCCACCGACAAAGACATGATCAGTCTATAATTTTAATGGTAGGTTTATTTGAACAGTGAGAGACAGAATAACAACAAAAAAATCCAGAAAAACGCATGTCAAAAATGTTATCAATTGATTCGCATTTGAATGAGGGAAATAAGTATTTGACCCCTCTGCAAAACATGACTTAGTACTTGGTGGCAAAACCCTTGTTGGCAATCACAGATGTCAGACGTTTCTTGTAGTTGGCCACCAGGTTTGCAGACATCTCAGGAGGGATTTTGTTCCACTCCTCTTTGCAGATCTTCGCCAAATCATTAAGGTTTCGAGGCTGACGTTTGGCAACTTGAACCTTCAGGTCCCTCCACAGATTTTCTATGGGATTATGGTCTGGAGACTGGCTAGGCCACTCCATGACATTAATGTGCTTCTTCTTGAGCCACTCCTTTGTTGCCTTGGCCGTGTGTTTTGGGTCATTGTCATGCTGGAATACCCATCCACGACCCATTTTCAATGCCCTGGCTGAGGGAAGGAGGTTCTCACCCAAGATTTGACGGTACATGGCCCCGTCCATCGTCCCTTTGATGCGGTGAAGTTGTCCTGTCCCCTTAGCAGAAAAACACCTCCAAAGCATAATGTTTCCACCTCCATGTTTGACAGTGGGGATGGTGTTCTTGGGGTCATAGGCAGCATTCCTCCTCCTCCAAACACGGCGAGTTGAGTTGATGCCAAAGAGCTCCATTTTGGTCTCATCTGACCACAACACTTTCACCCAGTTCTCCTCTGAATCATTCAGATGTTCATTGGCAAACTTCAGACGGCCCTGTATACAGTGGGGAGAACAAGTATTTGATACACTGCCGATTTTGTAGGTTTTCCTACTTACAAAGCATGTAGAGGTCTGTCATTTTTATCATAGGTACACTTCAACTGTGATAGACGGATTCTAAAACAAAAATCCAGAAAATCACATTGTATGATTTTTAAGTAATTAATTTGCATTTTATTGCATGACATAAGTATTTGATACATCAGAAAAGCAGAACTTAATATTTGGTACAGAAACCTTTGTTTGCAATTACAGAGATCATACGTTTCCTGTAGGTCTTGACCAGGTTTGCACACACTGCAGCAGGGATTTTGGCCCACTCCTCCATACAGACTTTCTCCAGATCCTTCAGGTTTCAGGGCTGTCGCTGGGCAATCCGGACTTTCAGCTCCCTCCAAAGATTTTCTATTGGGTTCAGGTCTGGAGACTCGCTAGGCCACTCCAGGACCTTGAGATGCTTCTTACGGAGCCACTCCTTAGTTGCCCTGGCTGTGTGTTTCGGGTCGTTGTCATGCTGGAAGACCCAGCCACGACCCATCTTCAATGCTCTTACTGAGGGAAGGAGGTTGTTGGCCAAGATCTCGCGATACATGGCCCCATCCATCCTTCCCTCAATATGGTGCAGTCGTCCTGTCCCCTTTGCAGAAAAGCATCCCCAAAGAATGATGGTTCCACCTCCATGCTTCACGGTTGGGATGGTGTTCTCGGGGTTGTACTCATCCTTCTTCTTCCTCCAAACACGGCGAGTGGAGTTTAGACCAAAAAGCTCTATTTTTGTCTCATCAGACCACATGACCTTCTCCCATTCCTCCTCTGGATCATCCAGATGGTCATTGGCAAACTTCAGATGGGCCTGGACATGCGCTGGCTTGAGCAGGGGGACTTGCGTACGCTGCAGGATTTTAATCCATGATGGCATAGTGTGTTACTAATGGTTTTCTTTGAGACTGTGGTCCCAGCTCTCTTCAGGTCATTGACCAGGTCCTGCCGTGTAGTTCTGGGCTGATCCCTCACCTTCATCATGATCATTGATGCCCCACGAAGTGAGACCTTGCATGGAGCCCCAGACCGAGGGTGATTGACGGTCATCTTGAACTTCTTCCATTTTCTAATAATTGCGCCAACAGTTGTTGCCTTCTCACCAAGCTGCTTGCCTATTGTCCTGTAGCCCATCCCAGCCTTGTGCAGGTCTACATTTTTATCCCTGATGTCCTTACACAGCTCTCTGGTCTTGGCCATTGTGGAGAGGTTGGAATCTGTTTGATTGAGTGTGTGGACAGGTGTCTTTTATACAGGTAACGAGTTCAAACAGGTGCAGTTAATACAGGTAATGGGTAGAGAACAGGAGGGCTTCTTAAAGAAAAACTAACAGGTCTGTGAGAGCCGGAATTCTTACTGGTTGGTAGGTGATCAAATACTTATGTCATGCAATAAAATGCAAATTAATTACTTAAAAATCATACAATGTGATTTTCTGGATTTTTGTTTTAGATTCCGTCTCTCACAGTTGAAGTGTACCTATGATAAAAATTACAGACCTCTACATGCTTTGTAAGTAGGAAAACCTGCAAAATCGGCAGTGTATCAAATACTTGTTCTCCCCACTGTATGTGCTTTCTTGAGCAGGGGGACCTTGCGGGCGCTGCAGGATTTCAGTCCTTCACGGCGTAGTGTGTTACCAATTGTTTTCTTGGTGACTATGGTCCCAGCTGCCTTGAGATCATTGACAAGATCCTCCCGTGTAGTTCTGGGCTGATTCTTCACCGTTCTCATGATCATTGCAACTCCACGAGGTGAGATCATGCATGGAGCCCCAGGCCGAGGGAGATTGACAGTTCTTTTGTGTTTCTTCCATTTGCGAATAGTCGCACCAACTGTTGTCACCTTCTCACCAAGCTGCTTTGCGATGGTCTTGTAGCCCATTCCAGCCTTGTGTAGGTATACAATCTTGTCCCTGACATCCTTGGAGAGCTCTTTGGTCTTGGCCATGGTGGAGAGTTTGGAATCTGATTGATTGATTGCTTCTGTGGACAGGTGTCTTTTATACAGGTAACAAGCTGAGATTAGGAGCACTCCCTTTAAGAGTGGGCTCCTAATCTCAGCTCGTTACCTGTATTAAAGACACCTGGGAGCCAGAAATCTTTCTGATTGAGAGGGGGTCAAATACTTATTTCCCTCATTAAAATGTAAATCAATTTATAACATTTCTGACATGCGTTTTTCTGGATTTTTTTGTTGTTATTCTGTCTCTCACTGTTCAAATAAACCTACCATTAAAATTATAGACTGATCATTTCTTTGTCAGTGGGCAAACGTACAAAATCAGTAGGGGATCAAATACTTTTTTCCCCTCACTGGATGTAAATGTCATATACGTTTTTTATTTTTAATACATTTGCAAAAAAATCTAAAAAACTGTTTTTCTTTGTCATTATGGGGTATTGTGTGTAGATTGATGGAAAAAATATATTTAATCCATTTTAGAATAAGGCTGTAATGTAACAAAATGTGGAAAAAGTTAAGGGGTCTGAATACTTTCCGAATGCACTGTATACACTAAAGCACTCAAATTCAAATCTGGAACTCAAAGCTAGTTCCACTAATTTTTTTCCCCATTCTTCCCCTCCAACCAGGGACAGATTTAAACCTGGGACACCAGGTGGGTGCAATTAATTATCAGGCAGAACAGAAAACCAGCAGTCCCACTGGGCACAGACGTCAATTCAACGTCTATTCCATGTTGGTTCAACGTGATTTTATTGACGTGGAAACAACGTTGAGTCAACCAGCGTGTGCCCAGTGGGGTAGTCCGGACCTCGTAGGGTAACATTTGAATACCCCTGCACTAAAGCATGAAGAATTTGACTGCTGGCTGACTAGGTCATTCTTGTGCATACAGGGTCTGACAAACAAACATACCTCTAACTAAAACCACTGCCCGTTCTCCCAAATATACTGCCAAGCAGGTTGAACAAGCAGATTATGTGGTTGACATTGCACTAAGAAACGTATTACAAGGAACTATTTGTGGTATAGAACTGTGTTGAGCTTAGCCCCATACTTTAACCAATAACACTGTTTGATATCAATGCACGTCATTAAAAAGATCTTGAGATTTCATTGTCAGCCTCCAACACAAAACAAATAAAAGTAGTGAACACAGTGAAAGTAATGGCATGCTCTGGGCATGTCATTGTGCAGACAATCATCAATAAAAAAATGGCCTACCACAGGTCTAGGGAGGCATCTATACTGTTCCCCAGCTTCAGCTTCTCTGCAGGGGCTAGAGGACATCGGCTCATGGGAAGGAACCCCTCCATGTACCTGCAATGCAACGCAACATGCTGGGTCAAAACGTACACACCTTTCTGTTTCTAGGTGAAGTGTATGGATTGTTTCTATTGTGTGTGACTGGTAATGTGTTTCTGGTTATGGAAAGTTCACTAGATAACAACCATACGAGATGGATTTAGTGAAATATATAGCCATTGATTGGCGAATGGGAGGAGGAGTTATCGGTTTGATTAGGAAGAGGGTATGGTATGTTAATTGTTTGGTTTAGGTAGAGAGATGTATGGGGTGGGGTGCTACTGTTTGGAAAATGATTACCTTACTGATGTAGGTGTGAAGTAGGCTATGAAGAGCAGCACAGAGGCACAGAATGCAAATGTTAATACACACTTTGCCTTGTACATTAATCTGCTGGAAAATAGACAAGAAAATATTTTCAGAAGGTGCAATAGGGAGTCAAGGCAATAACTGTCATCACTAGGCCTATATTTCCTGTTTTACCTGAAAACATGGCAAAACGACATAAAAGACCAGGACGTTTTAATTTTTAAGTCTGTTTTGACAGTGAAATATTATTGTCCCAACATTGTGACCCTTTCATTTATTGTGATCAATTTTATTAGTTCAGGGGTTATGAGAGGGATTTTATTTAAAATATATATTTTTTGCTAGTTCCAACTAGAACGTGAACCCGGGAGTTTGGATTAGCATGGTCCCAGTCAAGGTGTTTAATTTTGTTCGAATGAATGAATACCCCAAAATGAATTTTAAATCAATATAATTAACGGGTAATTAACTTTATCTTAAATAATAAGTCTATTAACATAGATGACATACATGCATCATCACAGAAGTCATAGCCTACCTCATTGTGTTGCCAATGCGTTTATTTTTTCTCTTCCGAAGTCTGTTTCAGATGGTATAACGGAGTGAAACGAATATGCTGAGGGATTTACATTTACATTGTTAAAGTGAATACCAAACTGATGTTATTATGGCCATGATGAACAGCGCATTATAAAGATAAGTAATTATTTACTTGGATTTAGGTTAATAAAATGTAGGCCTACTTAAATTTAGGCTATACATTTATCATACATATGTGATTCTAAAGTAGCCTAAATACAGCAGGGATAAGGCACAAATATCACAAAAACATGAATTAGAGCGTTAACACAAATTAAAAACAGCATCAATGTCATCAGGTGTAGATGGAAATATTGTAGCCTACCTGCTCTTGTAAACACACCTGCTTGTTGATGCGTCTATAATAAACTGATGCCGCTTTCAAGTGCTAGTCAGAACTAGGAAACTATCATTTTTCCGACTTCCTAGCTGGTTGTAGTTATATAACTGCAGCGTTCAACGAATCAGAACGCGGCATTAATCTCAAGAGAAGTAGTATCCTGGGGGAGAAGTTTGGGTGGCTTCATGTGCTCGTGGGAAATGAGAAACGTGTTGTCATATGGTTGAAAAGGTCAAATGTAAGTGGTGAAACGTCACAACTCGGCAACTCAGGTAACAAACATTTCTCCGAGCTTCCCTGTAATTACGTCTTGTAGGGTCGTTAAAATGAAATGTCCCACTTGGAACTAAGAGCTTCCGATAACTCGGATAGCACGTGAACGCGGCATCTTTCCCCATGCCAACATGACTCATCTGACAATTCGTCGGATTATCCTGAGTTCATTTGTCATATCACACGACGGAGCGAGATACTTTCGAAATGAGGCGTGTGTGCCAAAGCAACAAGGGAAAATAATCAAGGACAGGTCAAAATAAATTGCGAGATATACCATCACGAAAGCGTGGTGCTGAACATCACCAGGCGAGTATCAAGAGTACAATTTCAAATGCTTATTGGCATCAAAAGGTCATAGAATGGTATGGGAGTCAATTTGGGACTATGAACAGGCATGAGGGAATCTGTTGATTCAGGTGGATGAGGTGACCATTCCTGACTGCAGTGCATACCTTACTCAGGTAGCCTAACTGAAAGGCAAAGTATCTCCAGCATCATATACATATTTGCAATAAATGTTTGCCAAGGAACAGTTGATAAGAAATGCTTATGTAGGTCTTGAAGTATAATTTATACATTATTATGTAAGGACATATTGGCCAATAAAAAGAATCCAAAACTATTGGAACATTTTCATACTTTTATTTTTTGCTAATTCTTACACAAAGTCAATTCACTCTAAGTCTTGACTGTGTGTAATGTGTATATGGTACCACAATGCATGACAAATGAAAAAATGATTTTTGTAATAATAGCTAGACCTATATAATCATTTACTATAGAAAAGGGGTTAACAGTTAATATAGTTTATTTACAGTATATTCCATGCTATGAAATAAAAATGCATAAAACACTGGGTACAGAGAAGCATCAATATGGGGCAAATAAAAATGTAATACAATGATAATAAAGTTAAGGCTTAAATGCGTATAAAATTAACTAAATGTTAATCATTCATATTTAGACATGAGAGCAAAATGATTACAAGACACAAGGAGGTCTTTTAGTACATAAAGATATCCATACATATTTCATGGGACACCCAAAACAGCAATTTACTAATTTTCAATTCAAACATTAAAGGGCATAAAATAACCTGCAGGACATAGCTGCAGAATAAATGTACAAATAATCACTCAATAGAAAAGGAGACAGTGAGGAGGCAACACATGTTGTTCTTCGCAGAGTTTCACAGGTGTTAACCAATGAAAGGCCAGGAGGTATCACATTTTGTAATGTGCTCTGCCATTTTCTACCAGATAGCACACCATATCCATCACTGGCAGACATGGGGAAAATATAACAATTTAAAAGGATTACATTCATTTGGTTGCAAACCTGTGAATTCTCGTATTTGTACGTTTCATTCCTATTTCATAGGTAAGATAAAAGGAAATATGAGGAGACCCCTTCCTCATCAACGTCGGTAAACAAATATTTGTACCACACAGGCAGAGCTCATGCATGTCATTTACCACAGCATGACAAATGGTAGAGGGTTCAATCGAGTCACATTGAACCCTCTAACTATAATAAAATGTGTGTTTGAAGAAATTAGTTGTCTGCCTCCATTAAAATCTTGTTGAAAATCTGTCAGGTACTGGAATGGCTTGAACCAACAAATATATCAGTTCCATAATGGACAATTTTTTGTGCTACATTTCTTCAATACATAAATTAGGCGAACCAAAATATTTTTACTCTTACATGCTGAGTTTCTACAAATACCAACATCAGATTAAAAATATATTTTGGTGCTTTTCAGGATTGCCTTCAGCAGTGTCCTTTTTAATACCATGGACAATAACATCAACAAGATGAAAAATACAACTACAACAATAAAACATAGGTATTGACCCTCCAATTGGAAAGTATTTTGTGTGCATTGTGTCTAAGAGACATACTTAAACGTGATAAAGCTTACATGAGAACAATTCCTTTTTAAGTAACAAAATGATGCAAACATTGACATTAGGAGTGGCAAAAACAAATACTTGGATTCATGATTTAGGAATTCGTCTTAATGGCCATTGGTCAGTTGACCTAACCAAAAGGAAGGTAAAGTTCCCAATGTAAATATACTTTTGCAAAGAGTAAAGAGAGAAAAGGACAATATAAAAAGAAAATAGGAGTGGTCCTATAATGCATTATAACACCTATGGTTAACTTTTTAGCTGCCTGGAGCAATGCCTTTTATAGTCTTAGTAGACTAAAAACCTTTTTGGCCAATACTATGAGGCCTGAAAGTGCTGTAAAATCATCTTTGGATGTCCCAAACATTAACCAACCACACCATTTAGATGACAGGAGGTGTAAAAAAAGAAAGAAAGTATACCTCTTGATAAGGTACAAATACAGTTTGACACATTTTTGGAACCCACATGGGGGAATACAAACAAATAAAAGCCAATATCTGGGATTGATTACGCTTAAGTGGAGGGGTAACCTTACAGGGGGTTCCTCCATGGGTGTCGGGTAGGGTGTCAGGGTGAAGTGCTCAGATGAGGGAGATCCGTATGGGGATACTTGGAGACTCCATCCTCTGTGGAGAGTGATGGCTCACCAGGTGTTCCACCACCGTGTGTTTGGACATGTGCTTCATAAGGTAGGTCTCCTGAGGACAAACATCAAATAAAGGTTCAGTTAACACCAAGCCTCAGTAGACAACGAGGTACAAATGCTTCCCCAAAAGTGTAATTTTAAAAAGAGTCTAGAGCAGGGGTGTCAAACTCATTTTAGCTCAGGGGCCACATGGAGGAAAATCTATTCCCAAGTGGGCCGGACCGGAAAAATCTTGGTATATATAACTTAAAAACAACAACTTCAGATTGTTTTCTTTGTTTTAATACGATCAACATACAACATAAAGCTGGAGCCTGAGGACAGTGAGTCCAAAATAGTACAAGCACAACATCACTATTAATCATAAAACACGTCAAGTTTATTTGAAAATTCTAAAGAAAAAGAACACACAAACACACAATGCCTCAGTGATTAACAGAACTGTTTCACAGATCACAGAACTATATCAGGGTGTCATTTCTCAGGCAGAAATGTAGATAAAAATAATGAAATCCTGTTCCCCAAACAAGTGCAAGAACCACAGAGTCAAGAATAGGTTAAATATACAAATAAAATAAAAACAATTAAAAACAATAGCACATCAACATAAAAACATATAAACATAAAGCTGGAGCCTGAGGACAGTGTCCAAAAGCACAACATCACTATTAATCATAAAACACCTCAAGTTTATTTGAAAGTTCTGAGGACAAAGAACACACAAACACACAATGCCTCAGTGATTAACAGAACTGTTTCACAGATCACAGAACTATATCAGGGTGTCATTTCTCAGGCAGAAATGTAGATAAAAATAATGAAATCCTGTTCCCCAAACAAGTGCAAGAACCACAGAGTCAAGAATAGGTTAAATATACAAATAAAATAAAATCAATTAAAAACAATAGCACATCAACATAAAAACATATAAACATAAAGCTGGAGCCTGAGGACAGTGTCCAAAAGCACAACATCACTATTAATCATAAAACACCTCAAGTTATTTGAAAGTTCTGAGGACAAAGAACACACAAACACACAATGCCTCAGTGATTCACAGAAGTATATCACAGATCACAGAACTATATCAGGGTGTCATTTCTCAGGCAGAAATGTAGATACAAATAATGAAATCCTGTTCCCCAAACAAGTGCAAGAACCACAGAGTCAAGAATAGGTTAAATATACAAATAAAATCAATTTAAAACAATAGCACATCAACATAAAAACATCAACATAAATCTGAAAGCGTTGCTCAAACTCCCGTAACAGTCCCGTTATTTTATCTTTGAACCGCTTCATGTCTGCCACATGTTGGGTCACGCACACATTTTTCAGACAGGGGAAGTGAGCTGCATCACCACCGGCAAGTTGCGTCTCCCACAATGACAGCTTCAACTTGAAAGAACGTATGCTGTCATAATACTGCGTGACAACTTTGTTGCGCCCTTGCAGCTGTTTGTTCAAGTTATTCAGGTGCTCTGTAACATCCACCATAAATGCAAGGTCCTGCATCCATTCTGCGGAAGGACATTCTAACACTGGTTTGCCCTTTTCTTCCATCAACTGTTCAATTTCTTCTCGTAAATCAAAGAAACGCCTCAGCACAGCACCTCGGCTTAACCATCTTACCTCAGTGTGGTATGGCAGGCCATAGATGTGGTCTTTCTCTCTGAGAAGGCTGTCAAACTGACGGTGATTCAGGCTTCTGGATCGGATGAAATTAACAGTTTGGATGACCACCTTCATGACGTTATCCATCTTTAATGACTTGCAACACAAAGCCTCCTGGTGCAAAATACAGTGAAAAGTCAAAAAATCACGTCCTCCATTTGCAGATTGCACTTTCTCTCTGAACTTTGTCACAACGCCTGCTTTTTTCCCGATCATTGAGGGCGCACCATCTGTAGCCAGGCTGACAGCGCGGGACCAGTCCACTCCGACCCTGTCCAGCGCGCCGACGAAGTGCGGTAAAAATATCAGCTGCTGTCGTTGTATCTGTCATCGGCACCAACTCCACGAACTCCTCGGTGACGGTCAATGTGTCATCAACTCCGCGGATGAAAATGGCCAGTTGTGCAACATCTGTAATGTCCGTGCTTTCATCAATTGCAAACCCGAAAACGCAATAAATGACTTTACTTTTTGCTTCAACTGGCTGTCCAAATCCACTGAAAGATCGGAAATCCTGTCTGCAACTGTGTTTCTTGTCAGGCTGATATTTGCAAAAGCCTGGTGCTTTTCAGGGCACACAATCTCCGCTGCCTTCATCATGCATGTTTTTACAAATTCACCCTCACTAAATGGTTTTGAAGCCACTGCGATTTCATTAGCAATGAGGTAGCTAGCTTTCACTGCAGCGTCACTGATGTCTCGGCTGTGAGTAAACACAGACTGCTGTTTCTTCAGACCCGCCAACAGTTCATTCACCTTCTCTCTTCTCCGCTGTTCTTGAAAGTTGTCATATTTGTCGGCATGAAGACTCACATAGTGGCGACGAAGGTTATATTCTTTCAGCACTGCAACATGCTCTGAACACACCAAACATACAGCTTTCCCATTCAATTCCGTGAATAAATAGGATGACCATTTTTTCTTGGAACACTCTGCACTCTGCGTCCACTTTTCTCTTTTTGACAGAGACATATTGGGGCAATGAGGGTGCCAAAGCACATAATGTTAAAAGTAGAAGCCGTAATAAATATCGCGGGCAAAACAAAGTAGCTCATTGGCTGCACGTGCTTGACCTACTTGCTCTGCCCCGGTATAAACAGTTTGCTTGCTTAACACAATTGCTATTGCGCCATCCAGTGGACGCAATTGGAACAGCAGTTTATTTAATTGAAAAATTGCAGCGCATTTTTATACTTCAAAAAAAATCCGGCCCGCGGGCCGTACGTTTGACACCCCTGGTCTAGAGTGTTGATCTACAGTACCAATACAATTTATATATTGAATGAGAATTAAGAAACAACACTAGGACTCCGTCGCTAACGACGTTGACAATGTTTGCCCACATCCTGTGAAAACATCAGCTCATGCTGCCCCATAGCCTACTCACTGAGGTGTAGGCTCTGCCACACATGCTGCAGCAGTAGGCCTTGGCGTTTTTGATGGCATGCGCAGACAAGTGGATCTGCAGTGAGGCGGAGTCCGAGTAGGCACGGTAGCAGTTCGGACACTTGTAGGGCTTGTCTTTGTTGTGCTGCCTCTGATGAGACTGAGGCAGGGAAACAGACAGACACAGTGATTACATTACACGATTCACAGACCTATTTGTCTAGACTTTCAGGGTAGGGAAACTTTATCTTGCTACAAATGCACTTCCTGTCAAACCAGACCATCATCTGACCAGAATTCTGAGAGGTGGGAATGGAAATGGAGGAAAATCATGCTGAAAATCCAATCATGTTATAACTCAAAACATAATACAGTAAAAATACAATTCTTTCCAAAGGTTGTCAATATACAGAAGGTCCAGGGTCCCACCTGGATAAAATATCTGCAACCAGGGACATGCTATGCAGCGCTTGTTAGCTAGCTTGGTCTCAAAAGTTTACGTAGGACCGGATCACCGAGGTGGGACCCGCAACCTTCTGGGAAGAGAGGCAAGCGGTGCTTAATCAAGCCTCCCGTAACCGGTGACAGAGCGTACAGGAGCCGGGAGACATTCGACTCGACCAATGACCCAAACCATCTCTGCTTCCCACAAGTCAGACTCAGCTGAGGTACGGGCACCCGGGAGAGGAAGTCACTATCGGAACCGTCAAGCCCCTTAAAGAATGCTACACTATTGTCAAGAGAACCTGCACGGCGGACTAGTAGGGAAACAGTGCCAGCCATCCACTAGTCTCGCACACAAACTGATTTTAGCGAGGGCAGCCTGAGCATGCACCGAGCCGAGGCATACAAGACAACAAACGTGAGTATCTTTTAATTCATTGGGGCATGTTCGCGAACCAGAACCCGGCTTGTTAGCATTCGTCATTTCGGTCGTGCTAGCCATCTTACTTAATGCTATAGCCAAGTCAAGCAATTTGAAGAATAACTAATTGTTTGTGATTAGGAAACTTTGAGAACCATACAAACTTCAGCACACAACGTCCAGGGGGTGAGCACGCTCTACCACTAAGGGACAGTTTAGTTGGCGCAACGTAAGACAGTCTCGTGTCTCGTGATCCTGGACTTCCTGACGGGCCGCCCCCAGGTGGTGAGGGTAGGCAACCACACATCCGCCACGCTGACCCTCAACACGGTGGGTGTGTTTAGTCCCCACCTGTACTCCTTGTTCACCCACGACTGCGTGGCCACGCACAACTCCAACATCATCATTAAGTTTGGTGACGACACAACGGTGGTGAGCCTGATCACCGACGACGATGAGACACCTTATAGGGAGGAGATCAGAAACAACCTCTCCCTCAACGTCAGCAAGACAAAGGAGCTGATCATGGACTACAGGAAACGAAGGGCCGAGCACACCCACATTCACATCGACGGTGCTGTATTGGAGCAGGTCATAAACACAGCAACACAGTCATGAAGAGGTTACAACAATGCCTCTTCCCCCTTAGGAGGCTGAAAAGATTTGGCACGGGCCCTTAGATCCTCAAACAGTTCTACAGCTGCACCATTGAGAGCATCTTGACTGGCTACATCACCGCTTGGTATGGAAACTGCTTGGTATCCGTACGCGCTACAGAGGGTAGTGCGTACGGCACAGTACATCACCGGGGCCGAACTCCCTGCCATCCAGGACCTCTATACCAGGCAGTGTCAGAGAAAGGCCCTAAAAATTGTCAAAGACTCCAGCCACCCAAGTCATAGACTGTTCTCTCTGCTACCGCATGGCAAGCAGTACCGGAGCACCAAGTCTAGGACCAAAAGGCTCCTGAACAGCTTCTACCCCCATGCCATAAGACTGCTGAACAGTTAATCAAATGGCTACCGGGACTACTTGGATTGACCCCCCTTTTTATTTGCACTAACTCTCTTGCTCTATGCACACTCACTGGACTCCACCCACACACTCACTGGACTCCACCCACACACTCACACATACTACACTGACACTCCAACACACACACACACGTTCACACACACTCACACATAGACACACTCTTTCACACTCTTCACATACGCTGCTGCTAGAACACCATCCCAACCGTGAAGCATGGAGGTGGAACCATCATTCTTTGGGGATGCTTTTCTGCAAAGGGGACAGGACGACTGCACCGTATTGACGGGAGGATGGATGGGGCCATGTATCGCGAGATCTTGGCCAACAACCTCCTTCCCTCAGTAAGAGCATTGAAGATGGGTCGTGGTTGGGTCTTCCAGCATGACAACGACCCGAAACACACAGCCAGGGCAACTAAGGAGTGGCTCCGTAAGAAGCATCTCAAGGTCCTGGAGTGGCCTAGCCAGTCTCCAGACCTGAACCCAATAGAAAATCTTTGGAGGGAGCTGAAAGTCCGTATTGCCCAGCGACAGCCCCGAAACCTGAAGGATCTGGAGGTCTGTATGGAGGAGTGGGCCAAAATCCCTGCTGAAGTGTGTGCAAACCTGGTCAAGACCTACAGGAAACGTATGATCTCTGTAATTGCAAACAAAGGTTTCTGTACCAAATATTAAGTTCTGCTTTTCTGATGTATCAAATACTTATGTCATGCAATAAAATTCAGTCTCTCACAGTTGAAGTGTACCTATGATAAAAATTACAGACCTCTACATGCTTTGTAAGTAGGAAAACCTGCAAAATCGGCAGTGTATCAAATACTTGTTCTCCCCACTGTACATCCACAGGTACACCTCCAATTGACTCAAATTATGTCAATTAGCCTATCAGAAGCTTCTAAAGCCATGACATCATTTTCTGGAATTTTCCAAGCTGTTTAAAGGCACAGTCAACTTGGTGTATGTAACCTTCTGACCCACTGGAATTGTGATACAGTGAATTATAAGTGAAATAATCTGTCTGTAAACAATTGTTGGAAAAATTCCTTGTGTCATGCACAAAGTAGATGTCCTAACCGACTTGCCAACACTGTAATTTGTTAACAAGACATTTGTGGAGTGGTTCAAAAACAAGTTAATGACTCCAACCTAAGTGTATGTAAACTTCAGACTTCAACTGTATTACCTCAACTACCTCGTACCCCTGCACATTGACTCGGTAACGGTACTCCTTGTATATAGTCTCGTTATTGTTATTTTATTTTTTGTGTTACTATTTCTTCTTTTTTTTGTGCAAAATGTTCTTTTTAACTCTGCATTGTTGGGAAAGGGCTTGTAAGTAAGCATTTCACTGTAAAGTCTACACCTATTGCATTCGGGGTATGTGCCAAATAAAATTTGATTTGTTCCAATTGTTTATTTTAGTAGCGTGATTCACGCTAAAATTGTTCCTGTTCACACCGAGGTGAAAAGCGGAATAATTGAAGGAATGAAGCCTTACGCTTATCACCTGTGGAAGGTGGGGCTTCCAGAGAGGTGCGGATTGCATTGGCCTTGTCAGGCGTGATTGTAGATCCTTCAACCGAAGTCGCGAGAGTGTGACTCCCCCATAGTAAATTGTACCGAAGTTGACTGACTGAAAGGGAACTCGAAATCAACGCTTCAAAACTAGAACAGGGTTGATGTTTGTGTAAGTGTGTGTGTGAAAGTTGATGGAAATCTTGTGGCCGGGGAGCAAGAGATGTGGTTAAAAGACCAGGATGTGGTTAAAAGACAGAGCATGAGGTTAACTGAAAATCCCGTCCAGTTCATACCTGCAGATTGGAGAGCTGAGTGAAGGCTTTTTCACAACCTGGATGGGCACATTTATAGGGCCGATCTCCAGTGTGAATCCTGTAAAATATATAGTAAAGAGGAGATTTAATGAGGCCGCAGCATCTGGCACACATGTCTAAGGTGTCGGTACAAATCCGGGCTACTGCCCTTTGACACAACCCCTCTCTATCTTTCCCTACTGTAAGCCTCTCTCTCTGTCGGTTCAATAAAGTCAGAAAATACCTTAATATATACACTGAGTGTACAAAACATTAAGAACACCTGCTCTTTCCATGACATAGACTGACCAGGTGAATCCAGGGGAAAGATATGATCTCTTATTGATGTCACTTGTTAAATCCACTTTAATCAGTGTAGATGAAGGGGAGGAGATAGGTTAAATAAGTATTTTTATGCCTTGAGACAATTGAGACATGGATTGTGTATGTCTGCCATTCAGAGGGTGAATGGGCAAGACAAAATATTTAAGTGTCTTTGAACGGGGTATGTTAGTAGGTGCCAGGTGCACAGGTTTGTGTCAAGAACTCCAACGCTACTGGGTTTTTCACGCTCAACAGTTTCTCGTGTGTATCAAGAATGGTCCACCACCCGAAGGACTCCCAGGCAACTTGACACAACTGTGGGAAGCATTGGAGTCAACATGGGCCAGCATCCCTGTGGAACTCTTTCGACACCTTGTAGAGTCCATGCCCCAACGAATTGAGGCTGTTCTGAGGGCAAAAGGGGGCGGGGGGGTGCAACTCATTAGTAGGAAGGGGTTCTTAATGTTTTGCACACTCAGTGAACACATAATTAACACTAGGGTAAATACACTTTAAAAGGGTAGTACACACATGACTTTGGGGTTCTGGGAAAGATACATCATCATCATCACTAAGCATCATCATCACTACACTATAGAACCTAGTTGGTGGGTACATGAAAACAGTACCAAACTAATGATCAAATTAGTCCATGATTTGACCTGGTGTGCTGCTGCAGGTGGGAGAGCTGGCGGAAGCATTTCTCACAGTAGGAGCAGTGATAAGGTTTGACGCCCAGGTGTATCCGGAGGTGCTGGGCCAGGTAGGATGCGTTGGCAAAGGATTTGGAGCAGTGAGGACACTTGTGAGGCTTGGCCTCTGTGTGGGACTTGGAGTGGATCTGCATGTCTGACTTGGAGAAGAAGGTCAGCGGGCACGATTTACACCTGCACAAAACAAACACACACGTGGAAGACACAGTAAGCAATCAATATGACAGTAAGACATTTGGAGTATAATCAAAATGTAGCAGTCTGTAAAAGGTTAATGTGTGCTCATGCCTGTAGCATTTGCCCTCTTTGGGGGTGATGGTGTGGCAGGATTGGTCGTTGCCTGAGGCTAGGATGGGGTAAGGCACCACCAACAGAGAGCCACCACCGTTCTCAGCTTTTATCTTCTTACGCCCTCGCCCCTCCATCTTGGGAGGGGGCCCCAGCAGTCCTGCAAGGCCTCCGTTACATTTGATTTGCTCCATCCCAGGGCCACTGGCCAAGCCTGAGAGGACATGATGTGGTGAGGGGGCTCCGCCTAGTCTGCTCTGGCTGTTGGAGGTGGGTGTGGTCAGAGTGACGGCCTCTGAGGTGTTATGGTTGCCCGTTCGAGAGGAAAGTGCCAGACCTGGCAAGTCAAGAGGTAAAAATGACACTCAAACTAAATAATCACTACATTATTATGTCATGAGTCATCTCCAACAGAAGAATGTAGTCAGTTACATGATTACTTCCTAAACTTTTGCATACTTTTTCAGAGACAATGCTCAATTAACTATTGACATGTTCCCTTTTAGTTATTCGCTCAACATAGGAATACTCTGTGTGCCTAGTTGTTGGCTGAAGTAGTTTGAAATCACGTTGATACGCCAAAAGTCCTGTCACATTTTGAGAGGCCTGGATTAGTCTAAAGGCCAACAGTACAGGAATCTTGGAATGGGCTATAGAAGTCTGCCTCTCTTTCCGTGTGGGGGAGAGTTGGGTAAGTTGAGCCGTTTCTTACATTCAGCATCACTCCATCAAGGGAAATATAGTATTATTTCTAACAAAGATATCTACATATATTTTAGGATGTTGTGGATCCCTGGAAATAATCTGAATTCATGTAAACATTACAGTTTTGAAAACCTAGCTTGTCCGAAAAAAGTGGTCTCTTGGCACAAATTACCCCGGATATGGGGGACAGGGTAAGTAAAGCCGCCTACAAATTTCTGTAATGAATTAAATATTACCACTACCTTTTTAAACCATGTCTATCTTTATTTCCCAAACACAATTCAACACAATCACCTTTTAATCATTTTAAGCATCTCTTAACACCTAACAAACATTTTGTACTTTTTTTGAACACTTAACACAGGCCAGGCCCTGTTGTTATCTCATATGCCTTGCATTACACCTGGGAAGAAAATGCTTAAATTTGCTCAACTTGCCATTGGCTCAAACATTGGCTGAACTTATCCCAAGGCAAACATTTTGACTATATTAGCCCACACAGCTACAAGGATGCACTTTCATGCTAAGTTTAAGACCTCATATTGAAGCTTATAGAGACCCCAACTGATGTATAGAACAATTTTAAAATTACCTACTTTGGTTTAGATACAAGCATCATGAAACCTCTAACACAATAAATTCATTTGACGTGGTGAAAATCATTTTTTTGGGACCTAACTTGCTAAACACTTTTTCCATGTGGTTTCTTCCTTCACAGATTCCATTATTTTATTTTATTTTATTTTTGTCATTTAGCAGACGCTCTTATCCAGAGCGACTTACAGGAGCAATTAGGGTTAAGTGCCTTGCTCAAGGGCACATCGACAGATTTTTCACCTAGTCGGCTCGGGGATTAGAACCAGCGACCTTTCGGTTACTAGCACAACACTCTTAACCACTAAGCTACCTGCCGCCCCATGAAATGATGACCTTGGTCAAATGATACATTTTGTGTATGGTTTCCTAGAAACAAGCGTGGCTCAACTTACCCCTTTGGCTCAACTAACCCCAGTCTCCCCTAAGTGCCAGGCGGGCATTACTGTGTCAAAAAATTATGTGATTACCTGACAGGTGGTTCGTTCTAGTGGGTTGGTCTATGATTTGACGCAAATGCCAGTCTTCCCACAATCCTCTAGCTTTTATAGCTGTCTTATCATCCAGATTAAAGTTTACATCACCAAGAATACGTCCTGTTAGAGATGTGCAGAAGATTCACAGAATTTACCAACAAAAAAAACTCTTACCATAGAAAATTAAACAGGAAATATAAAGCCTGGCTCATACAAGGCTCAATAAGTATTTTCCCCATCCATCTATCAACGATAGAAAAAGATTATAAGTAGGCCTATTACAATAATTACAAGTGACACAAAAAGTATTTATAAAAAGTGAGGGGATGTGTGCCAATCACTTGATGAGATTAAGGAGGATGGGAGGGGGTGTGATCACATGACATACAGTAGAGATGCATTCTGATGTGAACCGCCTCTGAGAATAGAAGTGTGTGAGTGGTGGTGGTGGTCAATGACAGTGGAGCCTGGCCTGGTGAAGTGAGGTGGGGGCGGTCAGGGTACCTGCAACAGAGCTGGAGGCCGGCCGGGCGTGCAGTGCAATGTCTGGCTGGGACGGGCTGTGGGCATGGAGTTGTTGTTGCATCTGCTGCAGTTTCTGAACTGACATCTGGACATGCTGCCCACCTTCTGTCTGTGTAGGATTCCCCAGCAGTTGCTGTTGGGAGGGAACTGTGGAAGGCGGCAGGTGGGGTGGTCTGATCTTCTCAGCCATCAGCTGTTCCTTGATCTTGTTGATCAACACAAGGTTATCCAGCTGACAGTAGGGAGACAACAACACACAGAGACAGAAGAACAGTCCTTAGTTAACGTCTGTGTGGGCTTACATTAACCTCTTAAGGATCTGACCCTTTTTTTGAATTTTCACCTAAAATGACATACCCAAATCTAAATGCCTGTAGCTCAGGACCTGAGGCAAGGATATGCATATTCCTGATACAAATTTTTTTTTTCACCTTTATTTAACCAGGTAAGCCAGTTGAGAACAAGTTCTCATTTACATTTACATTTAAGTCATTTAGCAGACGCTCTTATCCAGAGCGACTTACAGTTAGTGAATACATTTTTTTTATTTTATTTTTTTATACTGGCCCCCCGTGGGAATCGAACCCACAACCCTGGCGTTGCAAACGCCATGCTCTATCAACTGAGCTATATCCCTGCCGGCCATTCCCTCCCCTACCCTGGACGACGCTGGGCCAATTGTGCGCCGCCCATGAGTCTCCCGGTCGCGGCCGGCTGCGACAGAGCCTGGATTCGAACCAGGATCTCTAGTGACACAGTTAGCACTGCGATGCAGTGCCTTAGACCACTGCGCCACTCAGGAGTACAACTGCGACCTGGCCAAGATAAAGCAAAGCAGTGCGATAAAAACAACAACACAGAGTTACATATGGGGTAAACAAAACATAAAGTCAAAAATACAAACAGAAAATATATATACAGTGTGTGCAAATGTAGTAAGTTATGGAGGTAAGGCAATAAATAGGCCATAGTGCAAAATAGTTACAATTTCGTATTAATACTGGAATGATACATGTGCAAAAGATGATGTGCAAATAGAGATACTGGGGTGCAAATTAGCAAAATAAATAACAATATGGGGATGAGGTAGTTGGGTGGGCTAATTTCAGAATGGCTGTGTACAGGTGCAGTGATCGGTAAGCTGCTCTGACAACTGACGCTTAAAGTTAGTGAGGGAGATAAGAGTCTCCAGCTTCAGAGATTTTTGCAGTTCGTTCCAGTCATTGGCAGCAGAGAACTGGAAGGAATGGCAGCCAAAGGAGGTGTTGGCTTTGGGGATGACCAGTGAGATATACCTGCTGGAGCGCAGACTACGGGTGGGTGTTGCTATGGTGACCAGTGAGCTAAGGTAAGACGGGGATTTGCCTAGCAGTGATTTATAGATGACCTGGATCCAGTGGGTTTGGCGACGAATATGTAGTGAGGGCCAGCCAACGAGAGCGTACAGGTCACAATGGTGGGTAGTATATGGGGCTTTGGTGACAAAACGGATGGCACTGTGATAGACTACATCCAATTTGCTGAGTAGAGTGGAAAGGAAACACCTTGAAGTTTGTGGAAATGTGAAATTAATGTAGGAAAATATAACACATTTTGATCTGGTAAAAGATAATACAAACAAAAAAACATTCTTATTTTTTTGTTTTTTTGTTCCATCATCTTTGAAATGCAAGAGAAAAGCCACAATATAATATTGTAGTTTAGGTGCAATTTAGATTTTGGCCACTGTGTGTGCGCAAAGTTTCAGATTGATCCAGTGAAGCGTTGCAATACTGGACTATTTTGGATCAAGTCTGCCCAAATGTGCCGAATTGGTCAATTGATACATTTTCAAGTACATAACTATAGAGAACATACAAAAATGATATGCAAATACAAAATGTAAGTTTACACACTCCCAGGAATGTCATACATGATGGATCATTAGCTTATACACTAACTTTCACACATCTAGATGGCCGGGTGGGGTGGGTGTGGAGCCAGAGACAGCAAGGGTTCAAACTGTAGAACCCAGTTCCTACATTTGAATATAAAAATTGATTTTATCAAACAAAACTATGCTACATTTTATCTCTGGGACCCTCAGAACAAGATTACTGAATGTAAGTACATTATTTACCTTCAGAGGTGAATGTATCAAACCAGTTGCCGTGATACGTTTTTTGTTGTTGTGCACTCTCCTCAAACAATAGCATAGTATTTTTTCACTGTAATAGCTACTGTAAATTGGACAGTGCAGTTAGATTAACAAGAATTTAAGCGTTCTGCCCATATAAGACATGTCTATGTCCTGGAAAGTTTGCTGTTACTTACAACAGTCATGCTAATCACATTAGTGCACGTTAGCTCAACAGTCCCATATACGGGAAACCGTGATCCCGTAGAGGTTAATTTGTTCTGCTTTGGCTCCCTCCAATGGACTCAGAGGAAAATAACTAAACAATGTAAACTAAGTACATTAACAGTAATGTATGTCCTCTCTTCAAGTGATTCGTAAAAATAGTGCATACTTTACATGGACATTTGCATGACAATCAAGCAGGCAAAATACCTTTCACTGCTCATGGGTCTCAATGTTACATTACCTAGAATAATAATTTACAATCTCCCAATCTACTGCCTACTGTCATCATCTTCTTCCTCATCCTCTTCTATACTAACCATCCTGTTGTTGAATGTGAGGGTAGAGTCTAGACAGTTAGTACTCACCTGGCCAGGCATGGTCGGTGGTGGAGGCCAGAAGTAGGGATTATTAAACCGAGGTTCAGCCATCCTGTGACAAACAAACCAGATTTAAATATTATATTCTGCACACTGTCCATATAAATAGATATAACAACAACAACACAGCTTATTCAGCATCATACAATTAATTCAAATGTTTGCAGCACTTAATATGAGTTTATAAACAGTTTATGAATATCCAATAGCCTTATTGCAATAGACGTATATATTGTTAATGCTTGCCATTTAGCCACTTGCCAAACACTGGGCTTATGTTTGTAAATGTTTTGTATTCTAGCCTCACGATTCAAAGTAAATGGAACTACATTCTAACTTTCTCCCCTCCTCTTCCTTCATCATGTCCACCACAGAAGTTTGTTTCCAGTTCCACATGCACTGTAGCTAAGTATAGAGCTTATTCATCACACTTTTCTGAGTCACAACTTTCGACCGTTGCCCACAGACAGCTGAGAATTTGCAGAGGATTCAAATCAGCAAGAAATTATTAAAAGAAGAAAAACATGTGAGTCACACATGGGATCCTCTCATGGGAATGGAAATACCCATGAGGCCTTGTTTATTCTCCCTCTCTGTCAGCTCATCAGCAGGCTCTCTAACCAACACACTGAATGATGGGTATTCTGGCTCCCAGGTGTCTTTTATACAGGTAATGAGCTGAGATTAGGAGCACACTCTTAAAGGGAGTGCTTCTAATCTCAGCTTGTTACCTGTATAAAAGACACCTGTCCACAGAAGCAATCAATCAATCAGATTCCAAACTCTCCACCATGGCCAAGACCAAAGAGCTCTCCAAGGATGTCAGGGACAAGATCGTAGACCTACACAAGGCTGGAATGGGCTACAAGAGCATCGCCAAGCAGCTTGGTGAGAAGGTGACAACAGTTGGTGCGATTATTCGCAAATGGAAGAAACACAAAAGAACTGTCAATCTCCCTCGGCCTGGGGCTCCATGCAAGATCTCACCTCGTGGAGTTGCAATGATCATGAGAACGGTGAGGAAAAAGCCCAGAACTACACGGGAGGATCTTGTCAATGATCTCAAGGCAGCTGGGACCATAGTCACCAAGAAAACAATTGGTAACACACTATGCCGTGAAGGACTGAAATCCTGCAGCGTCCGCAAGGTCCCCCTGCTCAAGAAAGCACATATACAGGGCCGTCTGAAGTTTGCCAATGAACATCTGAATGATTCAGAGGAGAACTGGGTGAAAGTGTTGTGGTCAGATGAGACCAAAATCGAACTCTTTGGCATCAACTCAACTCGCCGTGTTTGGAGGAGGATGAATGCTGCCTATGACCCCAAGAACACCATCCCCACCTTCAAACATGGAGGTGGAAACCTTATGCTTTGGGGGTGTTTTTCTGCTAAGGGGACAGGACAACTTCACTGCATCAAAGGGACGATGGACGGGGCCATGTACCGTCAAATCTTGGGTGAGAACCTCCTTTCCCTCAGCCAGGGCATTGAAAATGGGTTGTGGATGGGTATTCCAGCATGACAATGACCCAAAAACACACGGCCAAGACAACAAAGGAGTGGCTCAAGAAGAAGCACATTAAGGTCCTGGAGTGGCCTAGCCAGTCTCCAGACCTTAATCCCATAGAAAATCTGTGGAGGGAGCTGAAGGTTTGAGTTGCCAAATGTCAGCCTTGAAACCTTAATGACTTGGAGAAGATCTGCAAAGAGGAGTGGGACAAAATCCCTCCTGAGATGTGTGCAACAAACCTGGTGGCCAACTACAAGAAATGTCTGACCTCTGATCGCCAACAAGGGTTTTGCCACCAAGTACTAAGTCATGTTTTGCAGAGGGGTCAAATACTTATTTCCCTCATTAAAATGCAAATCAATTTATAACATTTTCTACATGCGTTTTTCTGGATTTTTTTGTTGTTATTCTGTCTCTCACTGTTCAAATAAACCTACCATTAAAATTATAGACTGATCATTTCTTTGTCAGTGGGCAAACGTACAAAATCAGCAGGGGATAAAATACTTTTTTCCCTCACTGTATACGTGATGGGAGGCCCCAATCTGGACTGAGACAGACTGGTTGTATAATACGTTTTTCATACAATCTGAGCACAACTGAAACTATTATATGTGAACTATATAGAGCCATATTGGCAGTTTCCTATAACATTTTGTGATTAAAGATAGATTTGCATTGATGGTTGAGGCGTTTGAAAATATATGGTATTTCTGTAGTCAATATTTTCATAGGGAACAAAATAACCTACATCCCCGCTCCCTGTTGTTCTATTTAATCCATTTAGAGTGAATGTCATTGAACTGATTTTCACTCCAATCTCTCTATGCAAAAGTCAAATTTGGAAGTATTTGGGGCAAGGGGCATTGCTGCTCTTTGTCCCATGGTAGAGCCTGCTGCTTGCTCATAGATGTCTGCGATCTGTGGGCTTTATTTCCATCGCTTCTCTTTTCAATCCTTATTCATTTCTTTCTATGCCATTTTGCATTGTGTGTTTTGGCACAGTCCACCATTCTGAAGTCTGTTTGACTTAGCAGCAGCGTAAAACAGTCCATTTGCATGAGCCAAAAGAAACTAAAATGATATGTCTAGGCATATGAACCTAAATCCAGAAAATATTTCCTTAATAATGCCGACAGGGTGTCCATTTCACTTCCTGGAGGCACTCTGAGTCTCCTGGGCTTCAGCCGAATATAGGCAGAGAGTTGATAATCTCTCCCATATGACAGCGCAGTCTCTGTCTTTGATATGCCATGTTTGATGTTGGTGATAATAACCAACCAGCTTCATAGGCAACAAAGAAAAGTGTCAAACTATATTAAAGTAGAGTCCTTGAGATGAACAAAGTGTAGAGCATCCTGCTTGACGGAGACTGTAATGCCTACAAATGTATTACTGCCATAATCAACAATCAAACAATCAGACAGGAAAGAAATCTGTCTATGCCATGGCTACCCCCAGAACCAAGACTGTATCCTGTTTTATTATGACTTGTCTTTGTCTAGATTGGTCCCTCTTGTGTATGGTGGACGTAATTTCAATAAATCAATCACATTTCATTTGACACTAAACTGACAGACTTTTTGAGGTTATTTCAGGGATAACATGGACATGGTAGAGAATCGAGCCTTGGATCAGGTCCAGCTGCAAGATCTATAAAAAGTAGTCAGTCCCCGGAATGTTCTGTGTGCAGGTTTCAATCTAAATCAATTACTCCCATTAGCAAGACAATCAAATGGATGAAATCGTAACTATTCCAGGTAACTAAAGCTGCAGAGAGGATAGGTGACTACCAGTGTTTTTCAGATAATAGGTTGCTAATCTGATATACTAACTATGTTTCTTATTGATACTCAGCTGGAGTAAAATCCAACATAGTCCTACACTTTGGGTCTCCAGGATCAATGTTGGGAAATTAACACACTTCACTCCTGTTATTGACTGAGCCACTTGAAATCCCCCTAATGCCTAATTCCGATTAAAGCCACACTCTGTGAAATGAGCCTAATATTAAATAGTAGACCACTGCAAAAATGTTTAACAATGGAGCAAATGTATTCCCATGACCTTTCCACGTGCAAATATTGCTTGATTTCTATTATGTATAAGTAGTGCTCTAGTTGCTATTCAAGGAGAGCAACGTGACTTTTTAATAAAACAACTAATCTTACAGACTGTGGTTTTGAACGATCTTTTTAAACCCGCATTTTTGACAGTATACAATATTGAAACAAATTTAAATTGTATTGAGGAAGCAATGTCTTCAATTGAAATATTACAATATTTTGCATTAGTTGTTACAGACAGTGAAATAGCCACGGTGTACCACCTTATATATAAACTACTTGAGTCATAGCAGAAATAGCTGCATGCTGGAAACATCTGTGGTGAGAACCGCAATCTGAAATGTGTCCGCACGGATTAAATCGATTTGAACCGATATCAAAGTGATGATTTTATCGTTCTGTGTCATGCCCCTACGCAATAAAAACCGACATACTGCTGTTTCGCACTCAAAATGGTGTCTATTGCTTTCTAGACAGTCAGATGTACGATTTTTTTAAATGACTGTAGCCTATAGACCGAAACGTATAGGCTAGTCGTGTTTAAGGAAATTAAAAGTAATAGGCTGCAGGCTATCCATCTTCAAACAATTTGCGGAAAATTAGGCTAGTATGTCAATCGTGCAACGTTAGCCCAACGTCACATTTGCAATAAGAATAATATAGGCTATTATTTGCTCTATAAATCATTTTCTTAAAACAGTTATGAAAATAAATAAGTAATCAATTATCAGGCTATAATAAGGGTAGACAAATCACTTGAGGCTGGTCTAGACTTGTGAACTAAAACAAAAGTTAGCCTACTTAACTTTTCCTTTATTCTATCTGGACGTCTACGTTTATTTCCAGATAAAAAATACAAAAAACTTTAGAACTTAAAATGCAAACCCATAAAACATAAAATAAGGAGCATTTTGACTGCAGAGCAACTCCGATCCCCCCTGGTGCCTCGCTCCACAGCCTCTCCCACATTCTCAGACAGTTTTATTTTTTAAAATCAGACAAAAGGAAAACAAAAATGGCAGCCTGTCTTATTTTTATAAGGACAGGACGCCATATTCTGCAAATCCCAAATGTACAGTAATAATTCCCCTAAAAGGGTAGACGAGTCTCGATTCATGCAAATTTGTCATCCATTTCTTTGCATTAGCGTAAGTGTTCGAATGATTGTTTACTTAGATTTGCAGGTTTGAATAGCCCGGCTCGAGGAAGAAGAAAAAAAACTAGACACTTCCTACAACAATCATGCCTTGCAAAATGCAATGCGTTATGGACAACTGGGTTCTCTCGCTATGCAAATCCACAATTGAATTCTCGAATAGTAGCATAACTGCATCTCATCTGCCGCATTCTGTGTGCTATGCACAATAAGACTAGAATGTTGTCCTTTTCAAATATGCACTGGTAATGGCTAGTATTTTTTTATTTGAACTTTTTGACGACTCAAATGGTAGCGATAACTGCTTTCAAAATAGCATTGCAGCCGAACGTTTTTAAAATTGCACACAAGAGATGCGAAAAAATGTATACAAACCTGACACCTCGATGGTAGATTTGATGATATTTTATAAAATAATAAGATGTTCCTTTTGCTTGCCTTCAGTCGGAGTTCAGACCTTCCGGGTCGCCTACTGTTCACTTCTGGGTGCTGCAGGCGAGGAATTGCTTTCACTGAAACAGATTTTTGAAATATAAAAACTACAAATAGGCAGTGGCGGCTGGTGAAAAATATTCTCGGTGGGGCTGTGCCATACTTTTTTTTCCTGTAACCATCGCGATATATTTTAACACAAACTGCAGGACAGCAGTGCTCAGTGAAACATTCAGTAATTATTTAATGCCAATATTAAAAAGTTGAGGCATTCTTACACAAAAACATATTACACAAACCCAAGCCTTTCATTTGCATTTAAAGTGAACTTTTCACCATTGGTAGTAAACAGGCAACGCAACAGGCATGCTGTCAGAACAGAGTGGAAAGTGGACAATAACATGAAATTATTATAAAGTTTATAGGAAATCTTACACTGTATGAAAGGATGTATAATATAGAAATGGATATCAAGTGGATGAACTCAAACCTTTGACTGGAAGAATAGCATACAGTATTTTATGATCATACTAAATGTGACTAATTGTTAATGTGCTCCAGAACTGCAACAATTAATTGATACAAAACAACATATATACAGTAATATTAGCAAAGACACTATTAAGACTTTCTAGAGTACCATATATAACTGGATTTTTTTATGCTAAGGTCAACTATATACAAAGAAACATGCGGCCAGAGCTGCTCTGTGTGTGTGTGTCTGTCATCTTATTTGTACAGGAATTTTGCCCGTCTGTCCTTCTGAGTGGCAAACCTCTCAATGACCCTTTGATTAAAGTCAGGAATGTCCCTGACAAGTTTCTTCTCCATGGAGAGCATGGCCAGAGCGTTCAGGCGATCCTGTGTCATGCTGTTTCTCAGGAAGGTCTTGATCCTTTTCAGTGTAGAGAAGCACCTTTCTGACTCAGCAGTTGTCATGGGTGTGGTGATGAGGATCTTGAGGAGGCTGGCAGTCTCTGTGAAAGTGCTCTGAAGGTTGTTCTCCATGAAGAACTGGTACAGGGGCACTGCACCACTACAAGCCTTGAACTCACTGTTCTCATAGATGAGGGACAGTTTGGTTTTGAGCTTGGCCTTGTTCAACATGGGGTACGCCTCCACGGTTGTTTCAAGCGCTGTATCGGGGAACTTCACACTGTGTTGTGGGAACAACTCTCCGTGCAATAGTGTTGCGCTGATGAGGTGCTGGGTGAAGGAGAACCTCTCTTTGGCATGACTCAGGATGGTATCACATACCTGTAAAAGATACATCATCAGCTTTGATTTGCAATTAAGCTATTTTGATGCAAGTGATCCTGACTGACACATGCCTATGTCCAACTCAAGTATATGATTACCAAGGTGCTGATTGTTCAGGGTTTTGGCTACATACTACCAGGCCTGAAAAAAGTTCTAGGTGGGAAACACTGACAATTACATCACAACTTACCTCTATAGCCAACCTCTGTTGTTCTCCTGGTCCCAGCATCCTCCGTCGCTTGATGGGCTGTTGCTGCTCGTCAGATGCGCTGTCCCCACACAAAGAGGGAATTGAGGGCCCTGGGTCCAAAAAATAAAGTTTAATTTGATAACTTGCAATCAGACTTCTTAACTCACTGTAATTCCCCCTCAACACACAACCAGTGACTTATATATATATATATAGACAGACAGACAGACAGACAGACAGACAGACAGTGTGTATATACACACAAACTATGTCTAGTAACTGCTTTTAACCTGTGATGTACATAATTAACTGATGTTATTACGTTTTAAAGCCTTTTTCTATTACATTTGTGAGAGGGATGCAACATAATTTTGTTCTGCTGTTCACTTAGCAATAAAGTTAATATTCAATAACAACTAGGCCTCTTCTAGAAATTGACCTGGTGGACACCTGAATAATTATTACAAACTGTGTAGTACTTTCCTGCATTATTATCAACGTCTGATTGTGTCTTCTCTTTCCTTTTAAAATACTAAAACAAATATAATTGTGACGGCTCTATGATAATCACTCACACAAGCACCAACTGGCAGTGGGTGGAAACGTCAGTCGTCTCGTCAGCTTGAATGGCGATAAAATCAGCACTCTTTACTTCCTCCAGGATGTAATCCTTAAGCATTGACAGCATACAGTCCAACAGCTCGTTCTGTATCGTCTTTGACGTGCCCTTAAAAACGGTAGCTGTCTTCAGGTGCTCCTCCAGCACACTGTCGAGGGAGGCAACAAAATCCACTAAGCCCCGGAAAATGCCGGGGTTGTCTGAGGAGTCAGTCTCCTCGTGCCCACGCAAGGCCAACTCAAAAGCCCCACAGAACTTCACACAATCGATAATTTTGGATAGAATGTGCCTGTTTTTATCCACCTCCTCATTGTGTTTCCTCACCGCAATCCTGTGGCCGTCATCCAGCTGCGTAGCAATGTTCACCCTTCCTAATACAGCTAGCTTTACAGAGTTGTCCATGTGTGCCCTGGTGTTCTCATGTTTCTTTACCTTCTCTGACAGGTGCTTCATATCCCTCACTCCGGTACCTGTCCATGCTGAATCTGACCCCGTCGTTTTAAAAGCAAGCACGGAAAGCAAAATAAAGCATTAGCATCAGTGCACCCAGCTAGCCAAGCCTTCCTGGTGTACCAGCTACGGGAGAAGCCGCGCATATACTGCTTCCCTTTCTCGCTAGCCTGCTGTCTGATTGAGAGGTCAGGTTGATCTGGGCCCAGCTCTTTCACCCGAACTTTCTCTGACAAAGTTCTCCTCTCAAACGGATCTTGGAGGAGAGATTTCACCGAGTTAGGGTTGGGTCTTGGAGGAGTAACGCTTTGCGTTCGCCATTGTTGTCTAGTAAAAATGGCGTCACTGGACCCCGGTCCTTATTTTATCAGGGGCGAGCTTGGGGGCGGTAAAATAATCGCCCTCCTTGGATTCGATTTAAGATCGCTTATTGACTACATTTTATGTCATACATTCATATCTTAAATTAGCAATTGGCTTAACTGCTACGTAGACCCGCCTCCTCGGGGCACTTTCTGTATCGCCCAGAGCTGACGAGGCGTTTGACAGGCAGAGGAAAGGTTGCGAATATGATTTTCTATCATATCTTACACATATTACTGTGTGCATTCCATATTTCAAACACACAAATATTGACATACTGATGTTTTTATTATTATTATTATTATTATTTTTTATTTTTTATTTTTTAAAATAATTTTATTTAAGGGGGCGGCGCCCTAGCGCCCCTCTATCGGCCAGCCGCCACTGCAAATAGGCCTAAAGATATTCAGAATTGACATAATTGCAGCGATATAAACTTGGTTCAGGAGATGCCTCATTGTAGTAACATAATTGATGACAGCTTTTGGTGTGACAGGCTGTCAACTGTCTGCACCATAATATCAAGGCAACACAATTTCTCACCTGCTGTATGTGATCAGGGGTGGAAAGAAAGAAGCTGCATTTAATGGATACAATGAAACAATTTTCAACGAATGTTGCAACAATTGACCATCCCGGTCCATTCGAATTGAAGGCTGCCAATTCAGGAAGTGATTTTAATTTAAAATAAAAAAAATGCAAAAACGTTTGAAATAAATAGCTTCTACTCTTCAGTTGATTGAGAAGTAATTGTAATATAGTTAAATGTTTTTTTTTAATTGTAATTTAAGTTTACTTCCTGAATTGACGACCTTCAAATATAATTGACCTGCAGCACTACTGCAGAGATGTAGGGTAACCTGAATGCTCTGTGCATGCTTCAGCAAGAGATGGCAGTACTGTATTATTAGATAAGAATATCTGAGTGATGAATGCCTGTTTGTGAGATCATGTTACAGACATGTAAAACACTAGTCTACTGTCCATGGCAATGTTGCCAAACAACAAGCTTTAATTTCTCAACAGAACACATCAATCTACAAAGGACACCACAGAGGTGCCAGTTTCACTAGACAGACAGATGGAGAGACAGATACAGACAGACAGACAGACAGACAAACACAACAAATCAAATAGTATTAGTCACGTACACATATTTTGCAGCTGTTTATCAGGTGCAGCGATAACAATACAAATAAATACACACAAATCCCCAAAATGAATATATACAGTGGGGAAAAAAAGTATTTAGTCAGCCACCAATTGTGCAAGTTCTCCCACTTAAAAAGATGAGAGACGGCCTGTAATTTTCATCATAGGTACACGTCAACTATGACAGACAAAATGAGAAAATAAAATCCAGAAAATCACATTGTAGGATTTTTAATGAATTTATTTGCAAATTATGGTGGAAAATAAGTATTTGGTCAATAACAAAAGTTTCTCAATACTTTGTTATATACCCTTTGTTGGCAGTGCCACAGGTCAAACGTTTTCTGTAAGTCTTCACAAGGTTTTCAAACACTGTTGCTGGTATTTTGGCCCATTCCTCCATGCAGATCTCCTCTAGAGCAGTGATGTTTTGGGGCTGTCGCTGGGCAACACAGACTTTCAACTCCCTCCAAAGATTTTCTATGGGGTTGAGATCTGGAGACTGGCTAGGCCACTCTAGGACCTTGAAATGCTTCTTACGAAGCCACTCCTTCGTTGCCCGGGCGGTGTGTTTGGGATCATTGTCATGCTGAAAGACCCAGCCACGTTTCATCTTCAATGCCCTTGCTGATGGAAGGAGGTTTTCACTCAAAATCTCACGATACATGGCCCCATTCATTCTTTCCTTTACACGGATCAGTCGTCCTGGTCCCTTTGCAGAAAAACAGCCACAAAGCATGATGTTTCCACCCCCATGCTTCACAGTAGGTATGGTGTTCTTTGAATGCAACTCAGCATTCTTTGTCCTCCAAACACGACGAGTTGAGTTTTTACCAAAAAGTTCTATTTTGGTTTCATCTGACCATATGACATTCTCCCAATCCTCTTCTGGATCATCCAAATGCACTCTAGCAAACTTCAGACGGGCCTGGACATGTACTGGCTTAAGCAGGGGGACACGTCTGGCACTGCAGGATTTGAGTCCCTGGCGGCGTAGTGTGTTACTGATGGTAGGCTTCGTTACTTTGGTCCCAGCTCTCTGCAGGTCATTCACTAGGTCCCCCCGTGTGGTTCTGGGATTTTTGCTCACCGTTCTTGTGATCATTTTGACCCCACGGGGTGAGATCTTGCGTGGAGCCCCAGATCGAGGGAGATTATCAGTGGTCTTGTATGTCTTCCATTTCCTAATAATTGCTCCCACAGTTGATTTCTTCAAACCAAGCTGCTTACCTATTGCAGATTCGGTCTTCCCAGCCTGGTGCAGGTCTACAATTTTGTTTCTGGTGTCCTTTGACAGCTCTTTGGTCTTGGCCATAGTGGAGTTTGGAGTGTGACTGTTTGAGGTTGTGGACAGGTGTCTTTTATACTGATAACAAGTTCAAACAGGTGCCATTAATACAGGTAACGAGTGGAGGACAGAGGAGCCTCTTAAAGAAGAAGTTACAGGTCTGTGAGAGCCAGAAATCTTGCTTGTTTGTAGGTGACCAAATACTTATTTTCCACTATAATTTGCAGATAAATTCATAAAAAATCCTGCAATGTGATTTTTTGGAAAAAAAAATCTCATTTTGTCTGTCATAGTTGACGTGTACCTATGATGAAAATTACAGGCCTCTCTCATCTTTTTAAGTGGGAGAACATGCACAGTTGGTGGCTGACTAAATACTTTTTTCCCCCACTGTATATTTATGTATATGATGGTGTGTATAGACAGTATGGACAGTATATGAATAGAAAATGTGTGTACAGCAGTAGTTATATAGGATGAACCTTGACTAGAATACAGTATTTACATTTGAGGTGGGTAAAACAGTATGTTAACATGATTAAAGTGACCAGTGTTCAATGACTATGTACATAAGGCAGCAGTCTCTAAGGTGCAGAGTACTGGGCAGAGGTCAGACTAGTGGTTAGTGGTGACTATTTAACAGTCTGATGGCCTGGAGATAGAAGCTGTTTTTCAGTCTCTCGGTCCCAGCACCTGCACTGTCTCCGCCTTCTAGATTCTAGATGGTAGCGGGGTAAACAGGTCGTGGCTCGGGTGGCTGAGGTCCTTGATGATCTTCTGTGACACCGGGCGCTGTAGACGTCCTGTAGGGCACGTCTACATCCAAAAGGATGGCAGACATTGGGTGAATATTATTACAATGGGGCAGTCTATCGGAATTGTCCTTTTGGGCTTGGCTTCAGCTAAAATGCAGTACCGAAAGTGCCCTCTGAGCACAGACCGGAACCCTGCCCCCCTGGCCTGAACATGTCCCACAGGGGGAGGGGCTTGGGGGGGTGCATAGAAGGGATGAGAGCTGTTTAGCTCACACTGACGTGCTGTGCTGCTGGAGGCGCCTGTGTGCACAGGTAAGGCACTAATTCAAACTTCACAACTATTTTAATGCTAACTCACTCCTTGACTGAATTGGGATCATTGACCGACCACCACTATGCATTGCCGTGGGCTGTAACTTAGACTAATCTGTTTGATTGCTATTAGGACTTAAGATGGTGGAGATGGGCTTGAGTGTTAGTTTGCATAAAGACAGAAACTGGCAGTGAGGTATAACTCAAAACAAGTCAGACATGTTTGCGTGCAAGAGTTCTCATGACATTTGCACAGTGGCGTCATTTCAGCTAAACCTAGGGTATCGCAAAGTTACAACAACATTTTTGAATATTAGATGAGGGATGTTGACATCAACCGCCTGTATTCAATGGAGAGTGAGATCCCAGCTAACAACAAAACTAGAGAACGTTCCTTACGAGTCTCATTAGGTCATTACCTAGCGTTTTCATAGGAATCTTCCCATGATGTGCAAGGACTGTGTCTAAGAGACCATTCCCTTAATGTCAAACATAGCTTACCCAGAACGTGATTACATGGTTCCAGTAATGCCTGGCGAAAACCAAACACTGCATTCCACAGTAAGAACATCATACTAAAGGTCAAGCATGGTGGTGGTGGTGTGATGGTTTGGGGATGCTTTACTGCCTCAGGACCTGGACGACTTGCCTTAATAGAAGGAACCATGAATTCTGCTCTGTATCAGAGAATTCTACAGGAGAATGTCAGACCATCCGTTTGTGAGCTGAAGCTGAAGCGCAGCTGGGTCATGCAGCAAGACAATGATCCAAAACACACCATCAAGTCTACATGAAAATTGCTAAAAAGCAACAAATTGGAAGTTTTGGAATGGCCTAGTCAAAGTCCAGACCTAATCCCAATTGAGATGTTGTGACAGGACTTGAAACGAGCAGTTCATGCTTGAAAACCCACACGTCACTGAGTTAACATTTACATTTACATCATTTAGCAGATGCTGTTATCTAGAGCGACTAGTTAAAGCAGTTCTGCATGGAAGAGTGTGCCAAAATTCCTCCACAGCAACGTGAGACACTGATCAACAACTACAGGAAGCATTTGATTGGAGTCATTGCAGCTAAAGGTGGCACAACCCGTTATTGAGTGTAAGGGGGCAATTACTTTTTCACACAGGGGAATTGGGTGTTGCATAACTTTGTTTATGAAATAAATATGTAATTGTTGTGTTATTTGTTCACTTAAGTTCCCTTTATCTAATATTAGGTTTTGGTTGAAGATCTGATCATTCAGTATCACCAATATGCAAAAGTAGAGAAAATTAGAAAGGGGGCAAATACTTTTTCATAGCACTGTAGAACATGGTTGCCATGTTCTCAGAATATAAGATATCAATGTTCTAGACATGTTTCATGGGAACGTTGCAAGAACATTCCTGTGTCCAGTTTTCAGAAGGTTAGGAGAATATACATTAACATTCCACCAAACATACACAGAACATGGTTGTCATGTTCTCAGAATATAAGATATTAATGTTCTAGACACGTTTCATGGGAACATTGCATGGGCATTCATGTGTCCAGTTTTATGTGGGTTAGGAGAATATTCCATCAATGTCCCACTAAGCCTATTATTTTAAACGAAAACTGAAATGAAAATCGAAAAAAATCACGAAAAAATGATTTAATAAACGGAAATTAAATAATTAACAAACCCTTTTGAAAAAATACAATTATACTGAAACTATTATCTTTGACTAAAATAAAATAAAAACCACCATTGATTATGTTCAGTTTTAGTTTTTTGGGGGGCAAAAATCAAATGAGGGTTTTAATGGGGTTTTCAAACTTTTTTTCTTCTAATGTGGTTTTCAAGCTTCTGAATCTGCTGGGTCTCATTATGATTGACTTCATAATTTCAAGGTAGACTCAGCGAGATGAGGTTACCACGAGCAGCATCTCAGATATTGGGCGTGTTTAAGTGGTAAGGCTAAAGCAACCGACTGTAGACGAAAGTCGAGGAGTGAAGTTGGGGTAGGTGCATCTGCTACAGCCGAAAGTCGGACACTATTGTAGTTTTCCAACAGCAAGGCTCAGATCAACATGGCAGTTTTGCCATTGTTTATAAAAGGGTATTCGAAATAAACATGTTTCCCCCGCGCACCCCCTGTTGAACCACTGCGCCCCTCAGTTTGTGAACCACGGTGTTGTTGTACCTTCAACAGTCAACAACCGGACAGTGAGATTGATAGAACCATCTCAGAAGAGTACAAAGTCATTATAGCTGTCCAGTGATGATGTGATACTGACAACAACACATCCCCTCTAGAATCCTGAAGTGAGTCACCTGTTGATGTCACACTAGTCTTAACATCACACCATGAGCTTTCATTTTGAGCTAGAACAGAGGATAGATAAAATGAACGTTTTCCTAAAATGGCCTTATAAATAAGAATGTACCAGTGTTTTAGCCTGCGTGTTGCTAGTGACGTCACTGTAGAGATCACAATGGTGAGTTAGACGTCTCTGATTGGTGACAAAACAAAGGGCTGCATGATACACAGAGTCAAGAATGGTTGTGGAAATGTGGTCATAATTTGTGCTCAAGGGGAAATCCTACAGATTCCCATCTTTCAATGAGAAACTCATTTAAATTAGATCTGTTAGGGGTGTTGTAACTGCTTCCAAATAATGACATTAACATACAGTACCAGTCAAAAGTTTGGACACACCTACTCATTCAAGGGTTTTTCTTTATTTTTTTACTATTTTCTACATTGTAGAATAATAGTGTAGACATAAAATAGCCCTTACACAGCCTGGAGGTGTCAGGGTCATTGTCCTGTTGAAAAACACATGATAATTAACTTTTAACAAGGCACACCTGTTAATTGAAATGCATTCCAGGTGACTACCTCATGAAGCTGGTTGAGAGAATGCCAAGAGTGTGCAAAGCTGTCATCAAGGCAAAGGGTGGCTACTTTGAAGAATCTCAAATATAAAATATATTTTGATTTGTTTAACAGTTTTTTGTTTACGACATGATTCCATATGTGTTATTTCATAGTTTTGATGTCTTCGCTATTATTCTACAATGTAGAAAATAGTAAAAAATTAAGAAAAACCTTGAATGAGTAGGTGTGTCCAAACTTTTGACTGGGACTGTATATTGCTAAGAAAGTGAGTGCAGTGTGACTCCCCTAGTGGGTCTCAAACCCAGGAGACCAGCACCAATGACAAACACCCTAAGTACTGTCTTGGATGTGTGATTATTGGGCCAGTACACCCATGCCCTGTCCAGAAGCAAACCCTAACCCCTTATCCCGAGGCACTTGTGTAGATATGAAACAACTGGTTAGGCGAAAGCAATAGAGTGAATGCACTTTGAAGTAAACATCAGCTCTGTTAAAAGTACACTCAAGGAAAATGATTTTATTGATCATAGCGATTCAAGAGTGACATTAAAACAGGGTAATATGCCCCACAAACATTAGAAAACCATACAAAAAGCCCTAAAATTGCCTTTAAATTAGTAAATCAAATCAATGATGCGAGAATAGTCAGATTAACTGTTAATTGACTGTCACGCCCTGACTCAGAGGACGCTTATATGTTGAGTCAGGGTGTGTATATTCCTTGTTGTGATTTTCTATGTTGCATTTTCTATGTTTAGATCTAGTATGTCTAGATCTATGTTGGCCGGTGTGGTTCCCAATCAGAGGCAGCTGTCGCTCGTTGTCTCTGATTGGGGACCATACTTAGGCAGCCTATTGGCACTAGTGGGTTGTGGGATCTTGTTCCGTGTGAGGTTTGTTGTGCTGCCTTGGACTTCACGTTTTGTTGGTTGTTTATTCATTTCAATAAACATGTACGTATATCACGCTGCGCCTTGGTCTGACCCGTCTGTAAACGAACGTGACATTGACACAGAGATGGTGGCGTAGCAAGATCAGAATGCTGTGCACCAAGAGGTTGTGAGTTCAAATCCCAGGTGGGGACATGTAAATAATAACTACTGTATAAATGAGCAAGCACAATGTAAATATGTTTGTCAAATATGCCAGTTGAAAAGACTGAAAACAGACAAAGAGCTGTAAATGGATCTGTCGTTCACCAATCAGAGTCTTGATGTGCTTGGCCACATTTCTTGGGAGAAAGTTTCTTTGCAACATCCTGAGGAATGGGATTATGTTCCCATAAAACGTGTCTAGAACATGAATATCTTATTTTGAGAACATGGCACCCATGTTCTGTGTATGTTTAGTGGGAAGCAAAGTTATTATAGTTTTGTGTTTTTATATTAGTTTTCATTTCTATTAGTTTTAAGATTTTTATTTGAAGTTCAGTTTAGATTCAGTTAGTTTTCAGATCCACTTTATATGTTTTTTTAACTATTTCATTTTTAGATACATTTGTTTAAAATGTAGAGTTGCAGACATAAAGTAGCCTATGCGTGGGACGCTATGAGCCATTTATGTGTTATATAGTTTTAGTGTTTTTGGGGATGTCACTTCTTGCCACTGTGGGGCAGTAATGCATAAGGTCATAGGCTTTGTTCTGTTTAATCAGGATTGGAATGATTTCTGTAGCCTATTTTAAATAGTTAGTTAAGGAATGGTGACTGCCATACTCTGCCATACCTAATTGACGCCCCTGCATTTACATAGTGGATGAGTTTAGTTTTTGTGCACATGCTAAGTAAAAGATAGTGAAACTACACCCTCAGAAATAAAGGTTTAGATTTGTTCTTAAAGGGCTACAAACGCTTGTCACTGTAGTGCAGGGGTATTCAACTCTTACCGTACGAGGTCTGCAGCCTGCTGGTTTTCTGTTCTACATGATAATTCATTGCACCCACCTGGTGTCCCAGGTCTAAATCAGTCCCTGATTAGAGGGGAACAATGGGGCTACAACAAAATTGTGAAGCATCTGTGGGTCCCCGAGGAGAGGTTTGAGAACCACTGCCATAAGGTACATCCTTTTGTACCTTTAGTTGTAGGTATATAGTTGTACCCTTGCAGTTCGTACTTTAAAAGAGCCAGTAGTGTACCTTAGCGACAAGATGGTACAGGTACAAAGCGTACCTTTGGAAAAGGTACAAATGTGCCTTTTTAGGTTACCACCACAGTGACAAAGCTCATTTTAAGTTGCAAAAATGTTCCTCTAAAAGGGTTTTGGTGTGTTGTTTTAACACTGTAGGGTGTAAAACCTTATTTGCATATATCCCAGGTTGCATTTCATGTTCATTTTATAATTAATAGTACCACCCATGACTTAGTTTGCTAGTGACAGAGACATGGTTGTTGCATTCAATTGCTTTCAGTCCTGTAGCCTTCATCAAGTGAGTTCCTAAGTGAATATTTTATCTTTGAAATTAAACTCATGACAATACATTACATACTGTATATCATACTTTGACAGTCTAGTTTAACCCCAACACAGTGGTCTGAAACTCCTGGTTTGCAGGCCACATCGTCACATTATGCTGGCTTGCAAATATATATGTAATTCCTATTGGAATCCAGCCAGAGTTAGGATATCCCAAATGTTTTACTTTTAATCACCCGCAATGACTGCCAAGTTGGGGAAAATATATATATATTAGACTATATAAACCATTTAAACAGGAACAACCATCTCATTAGATGCATGTTATTTATCTTTGTGTAGCATAAGATCAATCAATCAATGTGCATGCAAACATTTCTACCTGCAATAGAGCATGCTGGGAAATATGATAATGATGGGCGTGGTGTGATGATTGTACCTTTACATTCAGAATATTGGGTACAAAAATGTACCATTATACAAAATTATCTGCACATGTACCCTAAAAGTTCCCGAAGAGTACCATGTGAGATTATGTGTACTTCTGAAGGTACATTTAGTGTATTTTTATATTTTTGTACCCCCGGTAACAATAGTGTACCCTAACCATACCCTTATTACAGATGATCGAAATAAAATGATAATACTTTAAGTTTGTTATGTATCTCAAAAGTTTAAAGGCCAAAAACCTACCTAAAAAATCATACACTGATCTCATTGCTGTCTATTGACGTTTCAGTGACCAAAAACATTCATGGTTGGCTGAGAAGGCCATGGTTCAATGCTAATTTACACAAATAAATATTGATCTGGTGCAGCAGATCAACATCATTTGGATGACAACATAATATTATCTTTTAAAGTATTGCTTGCATATATTCGCTACAGTATTTCACATGATGGGTCTTGAGTTAGTTTAAAGGCCCACTGCAATCAAAATTCTGTTTTTCCTGTTGTTTGTATCATATTGTACAACAGCTGATAAAACTAAGGGCTCTATTCAATCCGTATCGCAGAAATACAGCTTTAAAGAGTGATTGAAATTAAAAGCGGAGACTGCATTCACAGCAGTAAACGCTGCAGATGTCGGCTCAATAGGAAATTACCGTTACATTTCTAGAGCGCTATCTGTAACACTTCAGCGATACAGATTGAATAGAGCCCTAACACTGTAAAAGTGTGAAAACATTTTATCAGTGTTATTTCCTGATAGTTTCTGGTTGAAAATAGAATCTACACAGAACCTTCTAATCAGCAAGTTGTGCATGGGTGGAGTTTTGGCTTGCCTGGTGTCACCAGGCGGTATATGTTTTAATAGACCAATAACAAAGACAGTTCCAAACCTCTCTGCCAATAACAGCTTGTTATTTTTTTCAGTTTTCCCCTCCCCACTTAGACCACCAGACAGTCCTTGCAAAACTATTGCTTGAGAAATAGTTTTTTGCTAAAAAGCTATTTTTGTTTATTCTTGACCATTTTAATGGAAAATTATTACAGTAAGGTACTAAATTGTTACACATCAAATATATGATATTGAGATAAAAATGGCTGCATTGGGACTTTAAGTTATTCCAGGGGTCTAATACATTGGGTTTAGATGCTATGTTTTGTAATAATAATAATATGCCACTTAGCAGACGCTTTTATCCAAAGCGACTTACAGTCATGCGTGCATACATTTTTGTGTATGGGTGGTCCCGGGGATCGAACCCACTACCCTGGCGTTACAAGCGCCGTGCTCTACCAGCTGAGCTACAGAGGACCACATACAGTATGCAGTCTCAAACAGTGAATGTTGCCCTTGAAACTCTGTTTTGAAAGGCATCCTAGAGAGTCAACACCCAGGTCCTATTTAGTGAAAATACTTGGGTGGTGATCAGTGTATGCTCCAACGGGAAGAGCCAGAGTAATAATCCAGTCATAATCCAATAATGGTTTGTAATATAGTCCTCTGTCTGTGTTGTTTTGTGTTAGCCATGGATGGTGTGTTGGAGGGAGCGGCTGTGGTGTGTGTGTGTAAACTGGCCTGCAGTCTTCTCTTCCTGCCCATGGTCACTGCTTCTCTAAGTGCAGTCAGCTTCTGCTGCAACTGCCTGCTGCTCTTCACAGACCTCGTAGTCACAAGTAAGTGTCCATCTCTAACCCTATTTCTGCTGTGTACATCAGAGCTAGAACTACCTGTTTTTCCTTGTAATAAGACTTTAAAGGAAAACAGAAAGGAGAGCAGTCGTTGCTAAAGTCCATGAATAGAGTACATTTTCTGCACCTTTGAATTTTAAAAGCCTGGTATACAATAAATCAAATTCTTTATATGAATAAAGATTTGCTAAAGCGCCAAAAATCTGCATTTTGAAATGTCCCTCGTCATGTTTCTCAGACTTCTAGGAAGATTTTAACCCACTTAAGCCTACTATTTCTCCAAGTTTTCACAATCATTGTAATGCCCTAGTCATGTTCTTGCTTTGACAAAGTAATTTCTGAAGATTATTATTTATTTCATGTGGTTAGTGATTCATTTGTGTTTGTTCATCATTTTAAGGTCAACACTGTTACGTGAACTGAATTCTTGTTTTAATATGGTGAAACTATATGGTGAAAAATTCAAAAGCAACATTGAACATGTAATAGGCAAATCATAGTGTAAAAACCGGTGAGCTGTTTCTACTCTTTTTGGCCTTTTTCTGGTGTTTCGTGGTGGAAAACTGAGCGGGTCGAGCATAAGACATCAGCACTGTTACCCATACATAGACAGGCTAGAAATGTTTAAATTTTTTTGTGAAGTTTGCATTCAATTACCCTCCCTGTTGCACACAACAAGCTTCTAATCCCCCTGTCACAAGGGGATTTATGGCTGATTTAAGATGAAAACCTTAATCCTGTTTTACTTTAATGCACTTTATTGGCACTTACTATAGTCCTTTTTTTTATTTAACTATTTGAGATGGGAAAACATGTTTTTTTAATGAAATTGAACATGTGCTCGTTATGACAGAATGTTACAATTAGGTGAAATGAACACTACCCAAAATGTACTCTATTCGTGGAACGACCCCAATCTGGTTCATTACAAGTTCCAACAGGGCACAGAAGCACCCTGTAAACCCAACACAGAAGAAGAGAAAATGCCCCTGGAGACAGGCCCTTCGTAGGATGTAAAAACAAAAGGCAGTGACTTTGTCAGTGTTCACAGGATGTCATCAATACAATACAACAGTGAATAATCAGTGTGTCCTCAGTCCTTGTACATCCAGTCTGGCCTCAACCACTATCAACAGATATGAGAATAATCCATAAGATTCAGTATCACGTCAAGTGACGATCAACCCACACCTTCAGTGTCATAAACACTGGAAATCATGTGTATTACAGAAAGGGAAAATATATTAATGTGCTAAACATTGTGTTAATCACTTAATCACTGAATATGAACTTTAGTGATCTTACATTTAAATAGGAGTTCTTTACACTCCTATGGCCTACTTCAGTGACCCAATCCTCATGCTGTTAGTCCCATCATCCACATTTCTCTATTTGATTGATTGGTCTTTGTTGTCCCCCAGCTATCCTGGTTGTCCTCTGGTTTGCAGACCCCTGGCTACCTCAGTTTTCCATATCCACTGATGTCATCGCCCTGCGCTTCCTGCTCTTCCTCAGCCACACCTACTGGGCGGTGCTGCTGATGACCACTCCTCTTGTTGCTGTGGAGACTGCCATGAAGTTGCAGTGGCTCCAGGTCCATGGTGGTGGAGGTAGAGCAGTGGATGGAGACGCAGACGAACAGAGTAAAACTCTGGGCTCTAAAGCTCCTGCACCTCACAACAGTGTGACAGTGGAGGTAGAGAATGGGCAGAGCAGGGTAACAGACACCCAGAGAGGAGGGAGAGAGGACCAGGAAAAGTGTCTGTCCCACATCATATACTTCCTCTGCTGTCTGCTGGTGTGGGTTCTCTGTGGCATCTGTGGGGGTCAGAGCTGGAGTCTTTGGGTGAAGGTCTGCATGGAGAGGACCAGCTCCCTCACTCTGTGCCTTCCCAGCCTCCCCAACAACGTCCTGTCTGCTCTGAGTGAGCCCTGCTTGACCGTGACCTTGGCCCTCCTGCTGGTGTTGACGGTGGGCTTGGGCCTGCTCAGACGACACCTGGCCCACACAGAGACGGACCCACACACACCCCCAACGACATACAAGGAGGAACATGGCACTGACATTCAACTGCCCGTACAAACATTCCCTGCGCCATGTAAGGCTGTGAACCCTGTGATGTCAGCGGTGTCAGCCATACAGTCTGTTGACCCAGAGACAACATGGTCCAGATGCTCCCTTCACAGCCCATGTTCCGGGGAAAACATACAGCTGTCACTGGCTCACCATGGATACCCTGTCGACTTATCGCGGGAGTGTTTGTCAGTAGACAGACTACAGGAACACAAAGAGACAAAAGGACTGGGAGACATGCCTCTCAGTACTACTGTGGAGGAACACACAGACTCTACCTACAAGAGCCAGTGTGGGCTGGGGCTGGGGCAGTGGGGCTTTCCCTGCCTGGGGGTAAACGTAATGACAGGGTTTGTGTGTCTGCTCACCGTCTGTGTGTTACCTCTAAATCTCAGTGTGAACATCCTACTGATCAGGCACATAGAGACAATGCTGGAGTGGAGTTTGAAGATCTTATTGTTTGTACCCAAAGAAGCCACAGACAACAGACGGCTCTCCCAGTCAATGTAACACCGGCATAAAGTCAGTGTACTGGACAATAAACCTGGATGGGGTAGTGTTAGATACTAAGGTGTGGTTTGGGAATGGGATTGTGTTGAGAGGGATTAATTAGGTATTGTCCGGTGGTGGGATCAGATGAATATTACATGTAGACAGCTGGTCTACCTGTCAATGATATAAAGTAAACAATTCCCCTTTTGACTGTGACTGTCTATTCATGCGTGCCGAGTGATCTCTGGGAAGCTGCTGAGGAGTGCTGAAAAGGCAGGTTGAGGCTTGCTTGCCAGATCTATAGACATGCAACCTAATAATTAGTTTGCTAAAACAGTATTGGAATACAGTAACAGTACATGGGGGTTCAGTTATCTGGGGTGTGATTGAGATTAGTTTGATTGGGGATTATCTGACTTCACCTTACCACAGCAAAAGGTAAGTGATTATAATGTACACTTACCAAAAAGTGGCTCTCAACACTACTGCCGTTGGGCTGTAGCTAAGTATAAAAGAACAACAAAGCTTTCTCTTTACTCAGGGGTTTACAGTCCAGGAATTAGATTCCACTTGATCACAGGCACAGCTGGGAGCTGAATAACATCTGAGACACATACAGGAACCAGGGAAATGATATATATAAACCCTGTTCCGTCCCCTGCCTCACATCGCAGACATATGCTACATACCTCCTAACATCAGGTTCAAATGTCTCCAGAGAGGATCCTTTTTATTTTATTTTACCAGGTAAGTTGACTGAGAACACATTCTCATTAACAGCAACAACCTGGGGAATAGTTACAGGGGAGAGGAGGGGGGATGAATGAGCCAATTGGAAAATTGGAGACACTGATATTACCCAGGCCAACACCAGAGGGCAGCCTGCAGCCAGCAACAACCCCAGGCAGCTCACAACGTAGAGACCTCCGAAGCTCCCAGGCTAGAATGTGTATTCTATACAGTACATTAAAACAAGAGCTGGAGGGGATTTCTTTGAACAAAGGAGTAACGTTTAGGTTGTGCTCCCCTTGAGAGAGCCAGAGGGCAAACACTGAGTCAACAGCAGGTAGGCCTAATTAGCTACATCTTCCCTGCTGCCAAAGTATTCAGACCTGTACAGACAGATACAGCGCAGAATAATGATTCAGCCAGGAGCCCAGAACAAAATGAGGCTGAGCTCACTCTCTAAACTCTCTGACACTGGATGTAGATTGGTATTGAAATATACAGTAAAAGTCAAAAGTTTGGATACGCCTACTCATTCAAGGGTTTTTCTTTCTTTGTACTATTTTCTACATTGTAGAATAATAGTGAAGACATCAAAGCTATGAAATAACACATATGGAATCATGTAGTAACCAAAAAGTGTTAAACAAATCAAAATATATTTTAGATTTTAGATTCTTCAAAGTAGCCACACTTTGTCTTGATGACAGCTTTGCACACTCTTGGCATTCTCTCAACCAGCTTCACCTGGAATGCTTTTCCAACAGTCTTGAAGGAGTTCCCACATATGCTGAGCACTTGTTGGCTGCTTTTCCTTCACTCTGCGGTCCAACTCATCCCAAACCATCTCAATTGGGTTGAGGTCGGGTGATTGTGGAGGCCAGGTCATCTGATGCAGCACTCCATCACTCTCCTTCTTGGTCAAATAGCCCTTACACAGCCTGGAGGTGTGTTGGGTCATTGTCCTGTTGAAAAACAAATGATAGTCCCATTTAAGCGCAAACCAGATGGGATGGCTTATCGCTGCAGAATGCTGTGATAGCCATGCTGGTTAAGTGTGCCTTGAATTCTAAATAAATCACAGACAGTGTCAACAGCAAAGCACCCCCACACCATCACACCTCCTCCTCCATGCTTCACGGTGAGAACCACACATGCGGAGATCATCCGTTCACCTACTCTGCGTCTCACAAAGAAACGTCGGTTGGAACCAATAATCTCAAATTTGGACTCATCAGATTTCCACCGGTCTAATGTCCATTGCTCGTGTTTCTTGGCCCAAGCAAGTCTCTTCTTCTAATTGGTGTCCTTTAGTAGTGGTTTCTTTGCAGCAATTCGACCATGAAGGCCTGATTCACGCAGTCTCCTCTGAACAGTTAATGTTGAGATGTGTCTGTTACTTGACCTCTGTGAAGCATTTATTTGGGCTGCAATTTCTGAGGCTGGTAACGCTAATGAACTTATCCTCTGCAGCAGAGGTAACTCTGGGTCTTCCTTTCCTGTGGCGGTCCTCATGAGAGCCAGTTTTATCATAGCGCTTGATGGTTTTTGCGACTGCACTTGAAGAAACTTTAAAAGTTCTTGAAATGTTCCGTATTGACTGACCTTCATGTCTTAAAGTAATGATGGACTGTCGTTTCTCTTTGCTTATTTGAGCTGTTCTTGCCATAATATGGACTTGGTCTTTTACCAAACATCTTCTGTATATCACCCCTACCTTGTCACAACACAACTGATTGGCTCAAACACATTAAGAAGGAAATACATTCCACAAATTAACTTTTAACAAGACACACCTGTTATTTGAAATGCATTCCAGGTGACTACCTCATGAAGCTGGTTGAGAGAATGCCAAGAGTGTGCAAAGCTGTGATCAAGGCAAAGGGTGGCTACTTTGAAGAATCTCAAATATATAAAATATAGTTTGATTTGTTTAACACTTTTTTGGTTACTACATGATTCCATATGTGTTATTTCATAGTTTTGATGTCTTCACTATTATTCTACAATGTAGAAAAGAGCACAAAAAAATATATATATAAAAAATACATAAATGTCATTATTATAGGTATAGTTGCGGCCAAATCTATTGGCACCCTTGCACCTTTCTTAAATAATTCCCTATTTCTTCTAAAATAAATGTAAACACGTTTTTTTTTTAAAGGTCTCCACACCCTGTTATTTGATTTTTAACATTGCAGAACTTAAGTTAACAATTTTTATTGATAAATTAAAGAGAAATGGCATGGACAGAATTATTGCCACCCCAGAGCTAGTACTTGGTTGCACAGTCTATGGCCAAAATAACTTCTACAAATGCTTCTTGTAGCCATTGTTGGACATGATTTGACTTGAGCTGTTTTAGTTGTATAATGAGCCTGTTAATAATTGCATAATCTGCTTATTAGTAGTAATACCTTGTTATTGGTTAGGATGTTGGAGCTGGAGAGTGTTATTGCAGCGGCAAGGGGAAGTACAGAAAGTCTCTCTATGTCCATATACATTATTGCTGTATATTAATATTTCTAAGGAAGTAGGTAGAGCCACAGTCGAGTCTCAGTTCCTGGTAAGGTCAGGCTAGTTTCTGTGGAACTAGGGCAGGGAGAGACGTAGAGTTCAACATCGAGGTGAGCACAACAGTTGAAGAACGAAGAAACCTCTGGGAGGTGGGGCTAGAGGGGCCCATCCCAACAATACTCCAACTGTAGTTTTATCTCACATCCCTACCCATTAAGATTCTGGACTCATGCTGGGCCACGATAACACCAATAGGAAGAACAGACTCAGTTCTTGCCCAGTAACAGAGACTGATTGTTTATCCTAGAAATACAGTACAAGGAAGTGACTCCGCCTAATCGGAAGGTATAAATATATGCGTGTGAGAATTGTTGTTACGGATACAGGTATCCTGTGTCTTTTTGTGTTTTTCCTCTCCTTCTGCCCTAATCACAGGTGTCCTGTATGTTCCTGATTGGTGGTCGTTGGGGTGTCTGCTGATTGCTGAGGTGGACCAATCAGTGGACATTCCTCTGCATTGCACCATCTGTTTCTGGTTTTTCAATCACACATCCCATTGTTTTAAAGCCAGTCAGTTGTGTTTGTAGAGAGAGACTATTTTCGTATGTGAGTATGGATACTGTGGTGTTTTGTGTACTCACTCATTTGCTGGTTACTCTGTTTGGTAACTTTGTGAGAGACTATTTCCGTATGTGAGTATGGATACTGTGGTGTCCTGTGTACTCACTCATTTGCTGGTTACTCTGTTTGGTAACTTTGTTAGACTATTTTCCGTATGTGAGTATGGATACTGTGGTGTTTTGTGTATTCACTCATTTGCTGGTAACTCTGTTTGGTAACTTTGTGTTTCTGGGAAAAGGGGAATTTAAGCAAGTTGCCCTTGGGCATACATTACCCGTAGGAAGAAAACAGTCTAAAAACACTAGTTAGACCTGAGCGGACCACCCACTGTAATTTTTGTATGATTAGCAGTAGCTTAGCGGTTCTTGAGGCAGGCAAGATCAGTTTAGGGGTGTTATACACTATTGTTTCATTTCTTGGGTCCTGCTCAGCCCTTTTCCCCCAAACCTTTACCGTGTGTTCAAAAATAAACCTTTTATGTTTGACGGTAGTTTATGGTTGTCGTGTCGTTTTTGTTCTCACTGTTCCATGTCACGATTCTAATTTGCATGAATTATGTTACGGGTCTCTTGTCCATCCACCCTAGACGTTTAAAGCCACAGGGTTCGTAACAATTGTATGTTGTGCTTTGCAGCTGTAGCATCCAGTTTGGGTGTAATAAATGTAGTCTGAGCTTCCTTTGGTGTCCTGGATTTTGTACCAGAACTTAGAACCTAACACTATCAATGAACTTGCTGCACCTTTCTACTGGCAATTTGGCCCACTCTTCAGCAGCAAACTGCTCTAATTCTGCTGTCTCGCCATAGGTTTTGGATGTGATTCAGATCTGGACTCATCACTGGCCACTCCAGAACAGTCCAGTGTTTCTTCTTGAACCATGTTTTTTTTGTTGTCTTACTGGAAGACCCACTACCTTCAACAGAGAGACTGTTTTTGGACACTGGTTTGAGCATTGCACTCCAAAACACCTTTAAGCATTCAATGAAAAGAACACCCTCCCTACAATCAAAGATGGGGCAGATTTGATAATGCTGTGGGGTCGCTTTGCCGCCTCTGGTACTAGGGGCCTTGAACGTGCACAAGGCATCATGAAATCAGCAGATTATCAGGTGTTTTGTTCAACCAAGTGTCCAAAAACTGGGTCTCCATTGAAGATTGTGGGTCTTTCAGCAGGACAACGGCCTCAAACACACATCAAAAAGCACCCAGGAAGGGTTAGAAGATATGCTGGACTGTTCTGGAGTGGCCTACGAAAATACCAGACCTGAATCAAATCCAAAACCTATGGCGAGATCTGAAAACAGCAGTTTGTGGAGGGCACCCCTTAAATATTGAAGAATTAGAGCATTTTGCTGCTGAAAACGGGGCTAAATTGTTTGTACAAAGGACTTGAATATGCCCTGCAGAGGCTACATTTACAAAAATCTGATTATGTTCAGACTGTTCCTTTGTTCAAACCATGAGTGCATGCAGATAACACTCAACAAAATATTATCATTGTGACGAGTTCCATTCGTCATCTTTCTCAAGGTCACTTTGTTTACTCTGTATTCATTTACTTCCTGATCTAAACTCTAGCCACAAACACACACTGTATGTGGTCTACTCATCGTGTCTATGGCATCATTTGATTTGATAGAGTGAAGGCGCTCTCTCCAGCTCATTCAGAGTCACTAGTTATGGTACCTGTGAGAGAACAGCCCTACTTACATCAGCTCACTGTTCTTAGAGGACAGTGAAGCCAACAGCTCACACTACACCCATACCTGTGCCACATTTACCTGTATGAAATGGTGAGGCAAAATATCCCTTCCATTTTAATGGACAACTTATCCTGAGGTGAAGTTAAATGGTCTGCTCCAATATAGGTGAGTGAGAGGAGAACTATACTGTAGAGGAGAAGTAGTGAGATCTTGTCCTGGGGTCTAACTGACTGACATTAACAAAGGCTCTCGGTTGCTCTGCTCTGTTGCCAGGTCCACAGCTCCTCTGTAATAATGATGCAACTGGAATCAATCGGCCCTCAATTAGCACATATAATGGCGCATGAGGTAATGTCACGCTACAAGCATAACCTTTCCTCCAACAACGGCACCGATATCAAATAGCCGGCTAACCGCTGCTTCTTGCTTCAGACGTTCACTTTATACAATGGTTTCATTAAAAATAAATGAGTGGGCTGGCCCTTTTTTAGAAGGCATTCTCCAATCGCCAGGCATTCTCATGAACAGCAGACAGAGAGCCATTGAGTGAGGGATCAGCCCTGCATACAGCACAGTAAGGCCCTCCCCTGCAGTGAGGTTGTCTTGTGTTCAGACAGTGTGATCCATCACAAGGTTACTCTCAGCTTTTTATTCATCTAGTTGAAAAATGCCTCAGCATGAAAAGGGGAGGAACAAAGGGACTACATAGTCTCTGGCTTGCCAGGGAGGCTTTCACAACGCAGGGATTTGGCACATCTCAGCTGAAATATGCACCTTGACACAGAATGTACGCCAGCAAGCATTAGCTTCCACAGGCAATCTCTCATACTGTACATTCTGATATATTCTAGCTGCTCTCTAGTAATGAGTTCTGTTAAAACATTGTCTGCGCAAGCATTTCACATGCATATTGTCGAAGGACTCTGAGCCCCAACAAATAAATGCATTAAAACGACATGTTAATGTACATCAGTGTTTCTAAAAGAAAATCAAACAGGCATGTTGGTTTTACCAGTCTTTAATTGTATATTAAAACATATCTCATGATCCTCTAGCAACAAGCACACCAGTGTGTATTCGCACAATGATGGGTGCACAGCCACCAACATCCAGACACAATCATCATTATAATCATCATTAAAAGTGGTATTATAATCACCATCACCATTATGATCATCATCACCACCACCACCACCAGTTACCCACCACCACCCAACAATAATAATAATATTCTGCTTCGTATCCATATCACCGGACAGCAGTCTTGCTTTTAATAGACCCCACAGGGATCTGCATCATCCTGCACATACTCATCAGAACACACCAACAACGCATCCAACAAAGCAGGGCACTGCCCCAGTTCTTTAAAGTAGACAACACAGACAAGACGCACACAAACACAAGGATGCAAGACCAGGGACAGGCAGGGATATAGGGGGATCTTTTATCACTTCACCTCACAGACAAGAGGCCAGAACATACAGCGCCTTCAGAAAGTACTCACACCCCTCGACTTTTTCCAAATGTTACAGCCTGAATTTAAAATGTATTAAATTGAGATTTTTTGGTCACACAATAACCAATAATATGGAAGTGAAATTGTTTTTAGACATTTCTCCAAATTAATTACAAATGAAAAGCTGAAATGTCTTGAGTCAATAAGTATTCAACCGCTTTGTTATGGCAAGCGTAAAGTTCAGGAGTAGAAATTTTCTTAACAAGTCACATAAGTTAAATGGACTCACTCTGTGTGCAGTGTTAAACACAACTTTTTAAATAACTACCCCATATCTGTCCCCCAAACATACAAATATGTGTAAGGTCCCTCAATTGAGCAAAATTGATTCAAACACAGTTTCAACCACAAAGACCAGGGAGGTTTCCAATGCCTCGCAAAGAAGTGCACCTATTGATAGATGGGTAAAAAAAAAAAAAAGCAGTCATTTAATATCCCTTTGAGCATGGGGAAGTTATTAATGACTCTTTGGATGGTGTATCAATACACCCAGTCACTACAAAGATACAGGCGTCCTTCCTAACTCAGTTGCCGGAGAGGAAGGAAACTGCTCAGGGATTTCACCATGAGGACAATGGTGACTTTAAAACAGTTACAGAGTTGAATGGCTGTGATAGGAGAACACTGAGGATGGATCAACAACAATTACTCCACAATACTAACCTAATTGACAGAGTGAAAAGAGGGAAGTCTGTACAGAATAAAAAATATTCCAAAAGATGCATCCTGTTTGCACAAGGCACTAAAGTATTACTACAAAAAATGTGGCAAAGCAATTAACTTTTTGCAATGAATACAAAGTGTTATGTTTGGGGAAAATACAATACAACACATTACTGAGTACCACTCTCCATATTTTTAAGCATAGTGGTGGCTGCATCATGTTATGGGTATGCTTGTAATCGTTAAGGACTGAGGAGTTTTTCAGGAATAAAAAGAAACGGAATGTTGCGAAGTACAGGCAAAATCCTTGAGGAAAACCTGGCTCAATATGCTTTCCACCAGACACTGGGAGATTAATTCACCCTGCAGCAGGGCAACAACCTAAAACACAAGGCCAAATCTACACTGGAGTTGCTTACCAAGAAGACAGTGAATGTTCCTGAGTGCCGAGTTACAGTTTTGACTTAAATCTACTTGAAAATCTATGGCAAGACCTAAAATGGTTGTCTAGCAACGATCAACAACCAATTTGACAGAGCTTGAAGACTTTTGAAAAGAATAATGGAAAAATTTTGCACAATCCAGGTGTGGAAAGCTCTTAGAGACTTACCTAACAAGACTCACCGCTGTAATCACAGCCAAAGGTGCTCCTACAAAGTTGAGTGTGAATACTTATGTAAATGAGATATTTCGGTATTTCATTTTCATTACATTTGCAAAACAATTCTAAAAACATGATTTCACTTTGTCATTGTGGAGTATTGTGTGTGTATGGGTGAGATAAAAAAAAATCATCCATTTTTTTAAATTCAGGCTGTGTAACACAACAAAATGTGGAATAAGTCAATTGGTAGGAATACTTTCTGAAGGCACTGTACATATCCCAACATGCGCACACACTAACATACAGACAGTCCCTGGCTCTAGACTCTCTTCATGCTGGACTTTGCTAAGGGACAAGAGCTTCTTGTTACAGAATCTGAAGGACTTGTCTTCAACCAGGGGATCACAAGAGCTCTTGGGACATATGAAGCAGCGGAGCCAACACATAACTGGGCCTCAGAGAATATATATTGGTGTATTATGTTTACAATGGTCTTATGGAACTAAATGTAACATTGCCAACAAGATGTCAACAGTCCAGGCCAGTGCAGTATAATAATGTACTGTAATATCACTTTCCTTGGCCATTTTCATATCCTTAATGTTGTTATTAAACTACACTGAACAAAAATATAAATGCAACATGTAAAGTGTTGGTCCCATGTTTCATATAAATAAAATATCCCAGAAATGTTCTATATGCACAAAAAGCTTACTTATCTCAAATTTTGTGCACAAATTTGTTTACATCCCTGTTAGTGAGCATTTCTCCTTTGCCAAGATAATCCATCCACCTGACAGGTGTGGCATATTAAGAAGATTGTTAAACAGCATGATCATTACACCTTGTGCTGGGGACAATAAAAGGCCACTCTAAAATGTGCAGTTTTGTCACACAACATAATGCCACAGATGTCTCAAGTTTTGAGGGAGCGTGCAATTGGCATGCTGACTGCAGGAGCTGTTGCCAGAGAATTGAGTGTTCCTTTCTCTACCATAAGCCGTTTTAGAGAATTTGGCAGTACGTCCAACCGGCCTCACAACCGTACACCACGTGTATGGCGTTGTGTGGGCGAGCGGTTTGCTGATATCAACGTTGTGAACATGATGGCGGTGGGGTTATGGTATGGGCAGGCATAAGCTACGGACGACGAACACAATTGCATTTTATCGATGGCAATTTGAATGCACAAAAATACCATGACGAGATCCTGAGGTCCATAATGAGGCCCATTTCTGTTAAGGTATCTGTGACCAACCGATGCATATTTGTATTCCCAGTCATGTGAAATCCATAGATTAGGGCCTAATGAATTTGACTGATTTCCTCATATGAACTGTAACTCAGTAAAATCAATGAAATAGTTGCATGTTGCGTTTATATTTTTGTTCAGTATATTTAGACTGACCATATTATTTTCTTTAAAACAAAGAAAACGTTTGGTGTCCATAGCATTTACTATCTTCAACATATTTGAAGAAAAAAAAACTGACAGAATGCTTAAAAACCTTCCAGAGCTCATTAATTGCAGCACCATGCTGCTCGAGTCGTAAGTGGTCTCTGCCCCATAGGCCAACTGTAATTTAGCAGATGTCAAGATTCATTTATTCGGATTAACCTCTGACACCTACGTTGCGATGATGAGACATCATGGGAGGGAGGAGGCAGGGAGATGGAATCAGGAATGTACGCGTGCTAACCAGAGGTTTCTGTGTCAAAGTTTTAATGAGGTTTCAGAAAACAGCATGGCACTTCTACTGCAGCAACAAAAGTTGTTAATGATATTATTGATGCCATGGACAAGAAACAGCACTGTCTCCCTTTTCATCGAGCTGTCGAAGGCATTCGACACCATTGATCATGACATGTTGCAAAGACTTGGATAGGAGATAGGATTATCTGATCAGGCAGTCTCATGGTTCAAAAGGTAACTGTCAGATAGAACTCAGTGAGTCCAGTTTGATGGCAAGTCATCTGATATGTTAACCGTCCAGAAGGTGGCGCCACATGGAGCTGTTCTTGGACCACTGTTGTTTACTATCTATATTAATAATGTTGGTAGAAATTTGTCAAATGCTAGTTTTCATTTTTATGTTGATGACAGTTGTTTATTTTTGTGCAGTAACACTGAATAAGGCCTTTGAAGAGCTGCAGTCTGCCTTTACTATTGTCCAGACTCAGCTCTGTCAGCTGAAGTTGCTTTTAAATGCTGAAAAGACAAAATCTAAGTTGAAACCTCAGACTCGTCCACGTATAGTCACTACACAGGACAAGCAAATAGAAAGAGTATAAACTTACAAGTACTTGGGTTTCTTGATAGATGAGTGACACCTTTAAACCCCACATCGAAGGTCTTGTGAAAAAGCTTAGGCTCAAGTTGGGTTTATATTTTTGTAATAAGTCATGTTTTTCTTTTGACACGAGAAAGAGGCTATTTTCCGCTACTTTCGTGCCTGTAATTAATGATGGTGATATTTTGTACATGTATGCCCCTGTTGCGTCATTACGTATGCGGGACCCTGTGTACCATGGGGTGCTGAGTGTTGTTACGAACTCCAAAGCCCTCACTCATCACTGTAACCTCTATATGAGAGTGGGCTGGCCTTCCTTAGCTCTTCTTTTATTTTGATTTTGTATTTAACCCTTATTTTACCAAGGGTTAAATCATTGGTACATTTTTATTTAAAAGACCATATTGAGACAGCTACCATTTTGTTTTGACCAATGTTTTGACCCCTAGTTGCACCACACTTTCCCAAACCATCTTGTTGTTCAATGTGTAAATTGATGTTTTTTAAACTGTAGTGCTTTTTGTTTTATGTTGTAAATGTGTCTGCAACTTTGTGTGCTGCTATTTTGGCCAGGTCTCTCTTGTAAAAGAGATTGTTAATCTCAATGAGACTAACCTGCTAAAATAAAGGTAACAAAATATGTGAAAACATAGGTACATGACAGGTAGAGTAGAGCTCTCATGCTGGAGTGGAAGAACCCAACAGAAACCACCCGGTGGGGAGAGGAGAGAGGCCAGGCGCGAAACACGCAACATGTCCTCACTCTCATAGCAGCACATTCTCAGACCCACCTCTCCAAGCACCCCAACATCGCTCACAGGAGGTAGGTGTGCTGAGAGAGGGAACAGAGAGGGAGAGGTGTAGGGAAACGAGGGAAGGGTGAGGACGGCAAACACCACTAGTGACCATGCACAGAGTGACCATCACTAGAGCACACGGACCATGAGGCTGCCATTACAAATCATGAGTATCAGCCATGTCCAGCACTTGGACTGACTGACACTGTCGACGATGGAAAACTGGACGTGTGACCTGAGGGACAGGAATCAAGAGCTGCAACATCATTTCCATCAGTAAAGGGTACAGGTACACAGAAGGACATGGAACAGCACTCACTGCCATGACGACAGGCTTTCACTCACAAGCTCACAACTGCTAACTGTGCCAAAGGAAAAGGAGCAGAGTGTTGTCAGACACATTCCACAAACAAGCCAAAAGAAAGAAAGGTGACCACCAGTGTCAAATGTCTGGCTGCTGAGAGAGACAGACGGAGCAGCCGTCTGGAGCCTTGTAAGGAGAGCAGAGCCCTTGGGCCTGTGCAAGGTGGGCCTCAGACAGTCACAGTACAGAGATACCACTACTAAACCACGGTGGGATGACATCTATGCAGACAGAGTAAAGCCCAGAGGGGCTTGGGGGTCTCTCTCTCCTTACACCACTGTAGAAGCTGACCAGGGCTCCAGTTGAAACCATGATGCCGCAGCAATGTCCACATAGTCCCTCCCTGGTGAGATCAATGAGGAGCCACACCGACAGGCAAGGAAAAACAGCGACCCGGACAGGACACCAGCCCGGAAGAAATCCACATTTCATAGTCATACCCCTGTTTTTTTTTCTAAAAATTTTAAAACAAGCTGTCTTTAGGATCTTAGTTATATCATCGTTGGTACCCTATCCTCAGGGAGGGTTGAGGTGTGTGATCTGATCTGTAGAGTGACCCTGTGTGTGGTTCTTATAGACGCACAGTGTTGATTCTTAGCGGCTGGACGTTCTTGCCGTTGGCGTGGCTCTGCCCGGGGCTGAAGTAGGGGCAGAGCTTGGCCGGGAACGTCTTCTCCCGGTAGGTGTACAGCCAGGACATGTCGTCAGCATTGTAGAACACCAGCAGGCCCTTGGGGTAGTCCAGGTACACGCCCACCTTCTCCAGCTTGCTCTTGACGTTGAGGCGGGTCCAGGGCTCGGTGCAGGCGCTGTACTGGTTGCCGTCGTGCATGACGATGCAGTAGAAGCCGCGGCTGGGTTGGATCTGGATGCTGCCCTTGCGGCTGACCGTCTCGTTGGCCACGCCGATCATCCACTGGGTCTTCTCCGACACCATCACCTCCCAGTAATGCACCCCCGAGCCAAAGCCCTCGGCCCCCAGCACAGACACCTCGACGTCGAAGCGCCGCGGGGAGTCCTGCAGGGGCTGGGGGTGCAGGTTACCATAGGCTACAATGGTGCAGTCATCTGATAGGATGAGTCTATGGTGGGCTGTGATGGGGTCTAAGGTCAAAGCTGCTGGCACTACAGAGAGAGAGAGAGAGAAGGGACATATTAAGCATGGAGACAGTTCGAAAACACACCAGAGACGACCAGACAGGGCTAGCCCAGATAAAGCCAGTTATCTGTATCCTGTCTAAGGACATATTCTTGCCATACTGTTTACCAAAAGAGAGAAACATAAATATGATATGAGGACGCTCCCTTTCTCAGACAGACACTAGCGCCAGAACTGTGATGTCATTCATTGCACTCCATTTGTCACCATCATCGCTGTACTGTCTGAGTTTTATGCTGAGGCAGTGAAAATGTCCTGGCATCCCATTTCAGCCAGTCACTGAACTGGAGAGGGGATCTGAAGGCAAGTGCATACAAATTGATTTTCAAAATGTTATCTTTAAAAGTGATTCATCAGACGGTTGGGAGAGGACAAAGGACATTCTGTTTGGAAAGAGGAGCCGAGTCACTGGCACAGTCTCTGTCTGCAGTGGTCAGTCAGTGTAGGTTTACTGACTTTGGCTGGTGTTTCTGCTCTACCAATCATATGAGCTGGTGCAGCTGAAGGACCCAATCAGGAGGAGAATAAGGGACTGTCTTGGTATTGGGATTTGGGATGACTGATGGGGTAGCCTGATAATCCACTCTTGTAATACACCCTATTGCCCAACTGTAGCGTATATCTATCATGAAGAGTATTTACATTAGCCATGTTTGGGACTGTTGGTTCATACACTTTGACTTTATGCTACAAAGGGAAACAGCTGATAGAGTATGCATTCAAAGTACCTTGGCCTCCACTATTTGATATTGTACTCTGCAACAATGTCATGCAAAGCTATGGAAATAGAGCTGGGAGGAGCATGTCTCTACAGCTCTGTGTTGGCTTGGCAGGGCTGGAGGCAGCTAGCTACATGTCGTTCTGTGGGTTAACTGTGGGTTAACTGTGGGTTAGGGAGGGAGTGTGGTTGTAGCACTCCACCCCTGCCTGCTCCACCACTAAATAGCACTAGGTTCTGTATTTTAAGGGGGTTCTGTCATTATGGGAAAATGAGCCAGGAGAACAATAGCGGTTTGTTCTCCTCACTCACTCCCATACATAGAGCTGGTTTAACATTGAACAGAACAGAGAAAGGAATTTGCCAAATCTCCCCCTTGTTCCTCAGTGTTTATATCTCACAGTATAAACAGGAGGCCTTGCCACTAGCCAGCAGGCAGGACAATGTCTTCACCACGCAATGACATAGCCAGGCAGTGTTTCAATCAATTCATGAAAATGTCATAATATCTCTTGCACACATACAAACACATGCATTCATACACTCAAGTCATGAACACATATGCCATTTTCTAGTTGGGAAAATGGATGAAAAAGGGCACTGGGTTTGAGAGAAGAGGAGGGGTAGACTACTATTAATCCCCTAAACTAGCATCTGCAGAGAGAGAGGGATGATGGGAGAAAAGGCTTTGTGCTGTCACTGTGGCAGCTAGTGGTGATGGATCTGAACCAATTGTTCCATTTGGCACGCAGTCAAGGGAGGTCAAGAAACCACCCTGCCTTATCCCCAGCTACAGGAGGCAAAACTGAGATAATGGACTGAAGGAGTGAACTATTCCCTAGTGCATTATTTTAAAGAACCTTCTCTGAGAGTGAGTGATGGCTGTGGGCTCAGGGAGAAGAGGAGGGAAAATAAGAGAGATCTTCATCAGCTTTCCTAACAATGAAGGGCATCTCAACCCTCCAGCCACCATCTTCTCACAAAGCTCACAAACATCCCAGATATTTAATGCAGGATTAGCTCACACTGTGGGAGTTTTTTTTTCTAAGGTTACCATTATTTACAAGGCATCAATCAAAGCCCAATTTACACCTAAATCTATGTCATTTAGCAGACACTCTTATCCAGAGCGATCTTACCGGAGCAATTAGGGTTAAGTGCCTTGCTTAAGAGCACCCTTTGGAGTAAAAATCCATGGTGAAAGACAATGATTTGTTTCATTACTGAATGATGTGCTGAGGTATATGGGTGCATCTAACAGTTCATAAGAGGCTCCTGCTGAAGCCCATGCTGTTACACAGTTGAATTGTGTGAGGGTTAACATAGGTGGTGCATACCTGGTGAAATATCCTGAAATAGAGACTTCCATATTGTGTACTGCAGGGGCCCCATGTACTTGGAGGTCGGGAAATCTTCATATGTTAGATTGGTCTCATGTATCTTTCCTTTTATCCTGTGGGTGGAGAAGGACGATCAATGTCAATGCCATTGTCAATTATCGATCTACTTTTACATTCACTTCTCTCTCTCTCTCTGAGATGTCTCTAGTAATTGCTCTATTTTCTCTGTTTGTTGTTGATAAAAGCATCTGTCAGACTCTGGATGCCCACGTAATATTCTACAGCAGTGTAGATTGATATGGATGATGGAGGGGGTCAGCTGTGATGCTATTACAGTATCCACCCCCACATTAGTCATTCTCATTCCTCCCACATGTATCCTTTGGTTCAGGCAGGAAGAGGTGGTGGTTTTAATTTTAACCCCCCTCTCAACCCTGCCTGGGAACCATAGGGCTGCACAGCTGTACACTGAAAATCCTGAGGAACATTGAAACATTTAAATAGAAAATTATGCAAAGCTAACCATTCACCTGCTGTGAGTCTATGTGAGAGTTCGCCTGAGGAGAAACCACAACCTTGTCAAGCCTGTTCTCACATTTTCCAAGGGTTTCTGCCAGTACTACACTTCCTGGCATCTTTGTAACTTTGTGAGAAGGCAAACCTGTATATCAGTTCATTCTTCACTCATTCCTGTCAATGCCCTCTGGACCGGTTGTTAGAAAGCATTCTGAGGCAACAACTTCCTTAGTCCACCTTATCAATCCCTTCTAAGATCTTAAATACTTTAACTTAAACCCCCGAGCACCCGCTTTAAAATAATGAGTCTGGTATATCTGCCCTAATAAGTCATCTGTCAGAGACCTGGGATAAGCCTTGTTGCTTAACTCTACACTTTCTCTCCAAGCTATCAGTATCAGTATCGCTATCAGTATCCTGACGATGAGCAGAATGGGTTACATTCATTACATTCAGGGGATGGTCTTAAGTTGGGAGGGTAACATAACATAACATAACCTCAGACAGCGTACTATCTTACAAAAGTTTAGGACTGTGGCTTTTTGGAAGAAGAGCTGATCCAAGGTCAGTCAGACAGTAAGCAGAGCACCTCTCGGAGGTGAGGGCCACGCCCTCCAGGAAGTCGTGGCGTCCCGTCTCGTTGAGACGCTCCTGCAGGATGCCGACGCCCTCCTTGACGTCACGCAGCTGCTGGCTGAAGCGCTGGATCTTGTGCTCGATGTCGGAGAGCGTGCGCGCCGTGTCCGTCTCCAGCTCCTCCAGCATGGCCTTCTGGCGCTCTCGCAGGAACCGCTGCAGACGTTCAAATGCCTCGCCGATGGTCGCACGCAGGCCCTTGGCCGACGACTGGAATGAGAGCGAGAGAGAGATAACAGAGAGATGAGAGGTTGTTTATTTAGGATGTGAAGGTTGTGCGCCAAGCATTAAACACATCAATAGAAAACGTGTATCTAATCAAGTGCCTCTCTGTCACTCTTAGTTGGATGAAAGTCAGCCACCCTTATAAACCTTCTATCACCTAGCCTAACGATTATGTAAATGTGAACTCATTGATTTAATAAAATCTGGCTAACATAGTCAAAGGCCGGGCTTCTAAGGACATCAAAACCTCATCTGCTGTTATAGATCATCCAACACTCAGTAACTCAATTCAAAATGTGCGATCATAAGAACAGCCTATGCAGATAGCATTTGGAGTTAAACAGGGCAAAGCTCAGTGGGAGGTTGGGACAGTGGAAGAGTGTGCTGTTTCAATGGTGGCGCTGCTTGTGAGATGGAGAGCATGTTTTAAGAGGCTGATGCTGTGGGGTCGACTGGGGGTTGACTAGCTGTGTGTTTAAGGCAACATTTACAAGGCCTGCGGATAGTCAGATAAACGGATGCTATTATAGAGAGAGCAGGGCTGTTGATGAGGGGAAAAGGAGCAGAAGCTGAGGAGAGGAGAGAGTTGGGTGAATATATTTATAGTGTAGCGGAAATTAATCACCTCCAATGCTAACAGCAGTAGCAGCATAGACACAGAACAAAGAGAGGAGATCTATATGCTCAGTCCAGTAACAACTGGAGAGGGAGCAGCTTCTCACTCAGGGCTTCTGTCTGTACAAAGGAAACATTATCTTTGTCGGACATTCTAAGCTCTGTTGTAGTTAGGGTTGCAAAGCTGCCGGTAATTTACCAAAGTTACCAGAATCTTCAGTAATTTTGGTAATTAACTGAAAATCTATGTCATTCTATCGTAACTTTGGTAATATATTTACATTTTAGTCATTTAGCAGATGCTCTTATCCAGAGCGACTTACAGGAGCAATTAGGGTTAAGTGCCTTGCTCAAGGGCACCGACAGATTTTTCACCTGGTCGGCTCGGGGATTAGAACCAGCGACTTTTCGGTTACTGGCACAATGCTCTTAACCACTAAGCTACCTGCCGCCCCGCTACCTGAATAATACTTTTTTTAAAGTATAGTATATAGTATTCTTTTTTTTTTATTGTGATCAACATTTTATTTTTATTTCACATTATACAGTACACAACGCAGGATCACGTTACAAATATTAGCCGATATAGTATTCATTTTGTTATATCTGTGTCTGTATTGTCCATGAGTTTCTAATAGATAGACCATAAGGTTCAAGAGAAAATTGCCTAATTAATGAAAAAAGCATCTAAATCAACAATGGCATTATTTTTTTATTACCTCTGCAACTCATCCAACTATTGACTTTTCTCACAACTACCACCAGTTTGACGCCAAAACATTGACATAGTAAAATAAATGTGTGTAATTTAAAAAAATGAAAATAAAATATATTTCATGCTGAAACCCTCATATTTCAGTCCTTGACTAATAATGTTCTATACTATGTATTGGACCCCAGGAAGAATAGCTGATGCTTTTGCAGCTAATGGAGATCCTAATAAATACCAAAATACAAAATATTAAACACCAATGGTATTCACTAAATTGATGGTTTATATTTAGGATAATGCTTTACAGCTGTCATCAATTTTTTAAATTATAAAATCATCTTATTTAATTATTTCTATGGCCACACAGAGGGCCATATATAAATACAGACACCTGTGATCATCTGAAGTACCATAGAAGGCTACTAGATGTCTTGTGATAAATTACATAAAATCCTTGAAAGACACCAAAGTTCTGGTAGTTTACTGGTAAACTAGTTCTAGTAGTCTCTGGGTCGTTCCACAAAGAGAGTGCCTTTTGCGTCCCTTTGATATTTTAAGTAGAAATTGTGCACCAATATTGATTTTTTAAAATTATATATATTAAATGAAAATTATGCACTTTGACTGTGCACCCTTTGTGACTGACTTAACCACATTTCTCCAAGTTTTCACCATCACTAGCTAGGTTTCCATCCAATTGGCGACAGATTTTCATGTGAATATTCAAAAATCTGCATTAAGAAAATATGCACATTTTCCAGAGTTGTAGTGGGAGGACCACACACCATATCATCGCGTGACTCCAAGTTTACTTCGATATGATGGTTATCATATAAATATATGCGCTTAAAGGCATTTCCACCACCATCTATCACATTATTAACTTTACAGACACAAAAAAATCCCAAAGTCGAACGAACAAATTATCTGTCGGCATTTAAAAAATTGTACAGAAAATTACTGTTTCCATCAGAGCTGTAGTGATTGATTTTTATTTTTATACGGTATGACTCTGGATGGAAATGTGGTAAATGTAAATCCCTAGTTATTTTATTGCTTTGACAAAGTAACTTCTGAAGATTATTATTTATTTAATGTGATTAGTGATTCATCATTTTAAGGTCAATCTTGTTATGTGAAGTAAACTCATTTTAATATGGTAAAACAATTCATTTTTAAATATATTTTTCAAAAGAAACATTGAATATCTAACAGTCACATCATAGTGTAAAACCAGCTGGGTCTACTCTTTTTGACCATTTTCTTGTGTTTTGTGGTGGAAAACAGAGTGGGTCGAGCATAACACGTCAACCCTGTTACCCACAGATAGACAGGCTAGAAATGTTTAAACATTAGATTTTTTATTTTTTTAAGGTTGCATTCAATTGCCCCTCTCTGTTGCACACAACAAGCTTCCATTCCCCTTATCACAAGAGGATGTATAGCTGATTTAAGATGAAATCCTCAACCCTGTTACTATATTTGGCACTTAATAGGCACTTACAATAGTCTTTTTTATATAACCTTGAGATGAGAAAACTAGTTTTTTTTTTATGCTGAACATGTGCTCTTTTTGACAGAATGTTAAAATGAAGTGAACTAAAACTACACTACCCAAAAGGTACTCAATTGGTGGAATGACTCCTCTACTCCTCTCCATCACAGTTGGAGTTCGGATGGAGTTCGGATGAGCAGGGGCAGCAGCATTATAATCTGGGTTTTATAACTACTGCCTGCGATCGATCAATCCATCCATCTCCATCCAGCAGCAAGCCTGTTCCAGTAGGAACCTAGAAGCAGGCAGATATTATCTCTGTGCTGCTGGGAGCTTTCAGCCTATTAATATAATTTATCTCTAGTACAGAGCAGGGCAGGAGTGGGGTGTGTTTACGTTGGGCTGTGGGCTGCTCTCCTCCACCTGGTGACAAAGAGAGGAGGACAGTACTGATGAGGCCTGCAGCAGTGGAACACCGATGTGCCATGTCCCTGCAGGGTGTTATGGCTATGGCAGGGTGAATATTTAAAAGCCCATATTAAGCCTACAGGGAGAGGAGGCTGGGTCTCAGAGCAGCAGCATGTGCTTATCAGGCGAACCCCCACGGGCCTGGGAATCAGACGTCGTCTGCTCTTCAGACGGGGAAGGGGACGTCCCTAAACACATGGTCCCAGGGCTGGAACTAAACTAGAGCACCATAACCAATATAAACCAATTAACTGACAAACAGCAGTGTTAAGGGACATTAAAGAGTCACACCAAAAACAACGGTAATGGCAGCCTCACACCACCCTGCTCAAAGTTTCCCGTTTCAGCACCTTCATGTTGCCGGTGAGAGAGGAGAGAGGGGTAGAGAGGATTATGGGTGTTTTGAGTGTTTGATCCTACTAATCAATTCTCCTTTGGTTTCTGTGTGAGGTCAAGCAGGAAGGCCAGAATAGCAATTCATTGTCATTAACCTAAATGCATCTGTGAGACAGAGAGATCGATTTATGGCCCTCTTCCAGGCAACGCACATCACTTCGGACAAATGAACGCAAACCTAATGAGATGGGCTGATTTACAATGGAGACCTCCAGCTGGCAGTCAGCTGGAGTTGATGGCAGTGGAAGCAGGCAGGTCTGCCTCTCTTGGCCAAAGCCAGGGTAAAGTAAAGTCATGCATTGCAGAACTCAAGCAGACAGGACAAAACAGGACAGGAAGACGGGAGGGCACTGGCTTGGCTGGCATGCCAGTGGACAGCCAGCATGTAAACAGCAGGAAGAACGATGCATCCCAAATGACAAATACCGCTGACGGCACAAACCCTATCTGTCAGAGAGCCCTCCCTCTCCGACAGCTACAGCTCAAAGACGCTTAAGGGGGAGAGATGAGACAGAATGAAAAGGAGAGGAGAAGCTGTTGTATCGACTGGATGCGCTGGCTCTGCTGGTTAAAACAAGGTGTCGAGATTAAAGAGATGCTCAATGAACCAATTTGCTGTTTGGATTCTCACTGTCAGTTGTAGGAGAAACGGAGGTAGAGAGAAAGATAGAATGAGAGAGACAGGACACACTGGTGATTTACCTTGGTATCTAATAGGTCAAAAGGCTCTCTATACTTTGGTCTAAGTGGATTTGTGTGCTTGGTGTGTGTTACCTCGGTCTCAGTGAGTAGAGAAGTGTGTGTTACCTCGGTCTCAGTGAGTAGAGAAGTGTGTGTTACCTCTGTCTCAGTGAGTAGAGAAGTGTGTGTTACCTCGGTCTCAGTGAGTAGAGAAGTGTGTGTTACCTCGGTCTCAGTGAGTAGAGAAGTGTGTGTTACCTCGGTCTCAGTGAGTAGAGAAGTGTGTGTTACCTCGGTCTCAGTGAGTAGAGAAGTGTGTGTTACCTCGGTCTCAGTGAGTAGAGAAGTGTGTGTTACCTCGGTCTCAGTGAGTAGAGAAGTGTGTGTTACCTCGGTCTCAGTGAGTAGAGAAGTGTGTGTTACCTCGGTCTCAGTGAGTAGAGAAGTGTGTGTTACCTCGGTCTCAGTGAGTAGAGAAGTGTGTGTTACCTCGGTCTCAGTGAGTAGAGAAGTGTGTGTTACCTCGGTCTCAGTGAGTAGAGAAGTGTGTGTTACCTCGGTCTCAGTGAGTAGAGAAGTGTGTGTTACCTCGGTCTCAGTGAGTAGAGAAGTGTGTGTTACCTCGGTCTCAGTGAGTAGAGAAGTGTGTGTTACCTCGGTCTCAGTGAGTAGAGATGTGTGTGTTACCTCGGTCTCAGTGAGTAGAGATGTGTGTGTTACCTCGGTCTCAGTGAGTAGAGAAGTGTGTGTTACCTCGGTCTAAGTGAGTAGAGAAGTGTGTGTTATCTCGGTCTCAGTGAGTAGAGAAGTGTGTGTTACCTCGGTCTCAGTGAGTAGAGAAGTGTGTGTTACCTCGGTCTCAGTGAGTAGAGAAGTGTGTGTTACCTCGGTCTCAGTGAGTAGAGAAGTGTGTGTTACCTCAGTCTCAGTGAGTAGAGAAGTGTGTGTTACCTCGGTCTCAGTGAGTAGAGAAGTGTATGTTACCTTGGTCTCAGTGAGTAATAGTATGTGGGCTGTGTTACCTTGGTCTCAGTGAGTAGAGAAGTGTGTGTTACCTTGGTCTCAGTGAGTAATAGTATGTGGGCTGTGTTACCTTGGTCTCAGTGAGTAGAGAAGTGTGTGTTACCTTGGTCTCAGTGAGTAATAGTATGTGGGCTGTGTTACCTTGGTCTCAGTGAGTAGAGAAGTGTGTGTTACCTTGGTCTCAGTGAGTAATAGTATGTGGGCTGTGTTACCTTGGTCTCAGTGAGTAGAGAAGTATGTGTTACCTTGGTCTCAGTGAGTAATAGTATGTGGGCTGTGTTACCTTGGTCTCAGTGAGTAGAGAAGTGTGTGTTACCTTGGTCTCAGTGAGTAATAGTATGTGGGTTGTGTTACCTTGGTCTCAGTGAGTAATAGTATGTGGGCTGTGTTACCTTGGTCTCAGTGAGTAGAGAAGTGTGTGTTACCTTGGTCTCAGTGAGTAATAGTATGTGGGCTGTGTTACCTTGGTCTCAGTGAGTAGAGAAGTGTGTGTTACCTTGGTCTCAGTGAGTAATAGTATGTGGGTTGTGTTACCTTGGTCTCAGTGAGTAATAGTATGTGGGCTGTGTTACCTTGGTCTCAGTGAGTAGAGAAGTGTGTGTTACCTTGGTCTCAGTGAGTAATAGTATGTGGGCTGTGTTACCTTGGTCTCAGTGAGTAGAGAAGTGTGTGTTACCTTGGTCTCAGTGAGTAATAGTATGTGGGTTGTGTTACCTTGGTCTCAGTGAGTAATAGTATGTGGGTTTTGTTACCTTGGTCTCAGTGAGTAATAGTATGTGGGTTGTGTTACCTTGGTCTCAGTGAGTAATAGTATGTGGGCTGTGTTACCTTGGTCTCAGTGAGTAGAGAAGTGTGTGTTACCTTGGTCTCAGTGAGTAATAGTATGTGGGCTGTGTTACCTTGGTCTCAGTGAGTAGAGAAGTGTGTGTTACCTTGGTCTCAGTGAGTAATAGTATGTGGGCTGTGTTACCTTGGTCTCAGTGAGTAGAGAAGTGTGTGTTACCTTGGTCTCAGTGAGTAATAGTATGTGGGTTGTGTTACCTTGGTCTCAGTGAGTAATAGTATGTGGGTTTTGTTACCTTGGTCTCAGTGAGTAATAGTATGTGGGTTGTGTTACCTTGGTCTCAGTGAGTAATAGTATGTGGGCTGTGTTACCTTGGTCTCAGTGAGTAGAGAAGTGTTTGTTACCTTGGTCTCAGTGAGTAATAGTATGTGGGCTGTGTTACCTTGGTCTCAGTGAGTAGAGAAGTGTGTGTTACCTTGGTCTCAGTGAGTAATAGTATGTGGGTTGTGTTACCTTGGTCTCAGTGAGTAATAGTATGTGGGTTGTGTTACCTTGGTCTCAGTGAGTAATAGTATGTGGGCTGTGTTACCTTGGTCTCAGTGAGTAATAGTATGTGGGCTGTGTTACCTTGGTCTCAGTGAGTAGAGAAGTGTATGTTACCTTGGTCTCAGTGAGTAATAGTATGTGGGCTGTGTTACCTTGGTCTCAGTGAGTAATAGTATGTGGGCTGTGTTACCTTGGTCTCAGTGAGTAATAGTATGTGGGCTGTGTTACCTTGGTCTCAGTGAGTAATAGTATGTGGGCTGTGTTACCTTGGTCTCAGTGAGTAATAGTATGTGGGCTGTGTTACCTTGGTCTCACTGAGTAATAGTATGTGGGTTGTGTTACCTTGGTCTCAGTGAGTAATAGTATGTGGGCTGTGTTACCTTGGTCTCAGTGAGTAATAGTATGTGGGCTGTGTTACCTTGGTCTCAGTGAGTAATAGTATGTGGGCTGTGTTACCTTGGTCTCAGTGAGTAATAGTATGTGGGCTGTGTTACCTTGGTCTCAGTGAGTAATAGTATGTGGGCTGTGTTACCTTGGTCTCAGTGAGTAATAGTATGTGGGTTGTGTTACCTTGGTCTCAGTGAGTAATAGTATGTGGGCTGTGTTACCTTGGTCTCAGTGAGTAATAGTATGTGGGCTGTGTTACCTTGGTCTCAGTGAGTAATAGTATGTGGGCTGTGTTACCTTGGTCTCAGTGAGTAATAGTATGTGGGCTGTGTTACCTTGGTCTCAGTGAGTAATAGTATGTGGGCTGTGTTACCTTGGTCTCAGTGAGTAATAGTATGTGGGCTGTGTTACCTTGGTCTCAGTGAGTAGAGAAGTGTGTGTTACCTTGGTCTCAGTGAGTAATAGTATGTGGGTTGTGTTACCTTGGTCTCAGTGAGTAGAGAAGTGTGTGTTACCTTGGTCTCAGTGAGTAATAGTATGTGGGTTGTGTTACCTTGGTCTCAGTGAGTAGAGAAGTGTGTGTTACCTTGGTCTCAGTGAGTAATAGTATGTGGGTTGTGTTACCTTGGTCTCAGTGAGTAATAGTATGTGGGCTGTGTTACCTTGGTCTCAGTGAGTAATAGTATGTGGGTTGTGTTACCTTGGTCTCAGTGAGTAGAGAAGTGTGTGTTACCTTGGTCTCAGTGAGTAATAGTATGTGGGTTGTGTTACCTTGGTCTCAGTGAGTAATAGTATGTGGGCTGTGTTACCTTGGTCTCAGTGAGTAATAGTATGTGGGTTGTGTTACCTTGGTCTCAGTGAGTAATAGTATGTGGGTTGTGTTACCTTGGTCTCAGTGAGTAATAGTATGTGGGTTGTGTTACCTTGGTCTCAGTGAGTTGTCTCTGCAGTAGCTGCAGGGCCTCTGTGTGTCCCTTCTCACTGTCCCGCAGAGTGGCCAGCTGCTCCTTCATCTCCCTCTGCAACACAACAACAACATATTAGCAACCACTGACTAGAGACACACACATACAGCATTGTTCCTAGTTTACTAACGAGGTGAATTACTGATTTACTGGAGCACAAATTTAATCAAGTTCCTCTGTTGAATGAAATTGGTGCATAACATTAGATTAAGTCCGTTGATTTGATGTTGACCAATTGTCCTACAGCAACATAGGGCACCATTCCTTTCCTTCCACTTGCTGTTGGGAAAAACGTCAAACTAAGGTCAACTCAAGGTTGTCGTAAGACTTCTACTTCTGTCTCAGCCTCAGTGGGAGGTTCAGGTATCTCAGAGACGACCTCCTCCTAACGGCCTAAAAGCCTTTTATGACTTATTGATTAAAGAAGGCTGTATTAGAATAACCTTCTACGGTCCTGAACACCGGGACAGCAGGTCTACACAGAGGGCAAGCCAGGCTGAGGAGAGGAATGGGGGGGGATCGAGAGAGAACTGGGTCTGAGGAAAGGAGGTCTCCAGAGAGGGTTCTGTCAGAGAGAAAGTGGGTCTCGTCTCCTCCAGGGCACCCTCCATGGCAGAACCGGGCCGTCTCTCTTTCTCCCTCTAATCCACCTCCAAGTTTCATCAGACAGAAGGAGGACACCAGGCAGTGGAGCTGGAGCTGCTGTCTCCAACAGGCAGCACAGGGCTATACAGAGGTCCCCTGAGCCCAGCCCACCGCAGACACACAGTGAACAAAATCCATTTATCAGACAGAGGCAGATCCTCATCTGACTGAAGATCCTTAGTGCCAGAAGAGGAGCAGGACTTCAGGTGCAGGGCTTGAGAATGTGTTCAATGTCATGCTGCCTGTGAAGGTTATAGTTAAGCTCTTCTCCATTCCCAATAGCCAGAGGGATAACATAAGTCTAAATGGGATTGACAGTAAAGCAGGATAGACGGGGTCATTACAACAGCTGTTATTTATTTGCTTCTGCGGAAAGTACTCCGCAGTACTGGAAAATTGCTTCCTGTTGACTATATCGAGTCAAATAGCCAAGCCAACAACACTCTTCAAATTCAGTTCTCTGCTCTTTGGCACAGAAACAGGCCAGGCAGCCACTCCATGTAATTTGGTTTACGATGTGTTGACGGAACAAGCCCATGTCCTTAATAAGCTACAAAATAAATGTGAAACAGACAAATATGTGTAGTTTCTATACAGTTTTGAACAGAGCCTATTCAAGGACCTGGACTAAGGAAAACAATCTCCCAGTGCTGTGAACAGAGCCTCCCAGACAGAACGTGGCTTTACATTTTAATGATAAGAAGACTGCAGTAGGATCATCAGGTTCCATTTCTCTCAGGGCCAGCTCCAGCCTGCAGTAGTATAATCAGCAGGTTCCATTTCTCTCAGGGCCAGCTCCAGCCTGCAGTAGGATCATCAGCAGGTTCCATTTCTCTCAGGGCCAGCTCCAGCCTGCAGTAGGTCAGAGGGCACACTCCTCTCCCAGGCTGAGGACCAATCCTGAGAGAGGAGGAGTGCCGTTTATACAGGCCTCTCCACTTCCAGGGCCCTCGTTCTGTTGTCTGACTGCTGACAAGTTGACTTTAATCCAGTGTAATTGGAACTGAACTTGTTCTGTGAGGTAGCAAGCCGATCAGCGTATAGGCCTATAGCATTGAAAATTTCAGAATCATCTTCATCCAAGATACTAAGAGAGAGAGGCAACACTGTCTGATGCTGTTTGAAAATCCAGTCTGTCGGTCTCCTCTACGGAGACAACCCTAGACTCTCCCCTGTCCATCTCAGCAGGCAGACCAAACGTGACGTTTCCCCCCGGATGCCGAATGGCAGGGAACTGGGTCGCGGCTGGTTGGCCGATTATTAACACATTTCCTAAACACGCACAGGGGCTTCATACATTTCCCCAAACATTCCTCCCAGCTGAAGGCCTTATTAAATACGGCAGAGCCTTGCTCAGGAGCTAAATAGGTTTATTGGCTTCCAACAGGCTCCCTGCACTGACAAAGACAGGAACAAAACAGCCCCAGTCCTATCATGAATAATGAGCTGCTCATAGGATGCCGAGCTGAACACGTCCTCTGGATACACACAGAAACACACACAGCTTACTTGGGATTTCATTGTATTCACTAAAGTAAAGCCAAGAAACTTCCACTAAAGTTGTGAAAGCCCACACAGAGGAAAACAGCATTGTGATTTAGGCCTAGTGAGATTAGATTAATACAGTTGAAGTCGGAAGTTTACATAGACCTTAGCCAAATACATTTAAACTCAGTTTTTCACAATTCCTGACATTTAATCCTAGTAAAAATTCCCTGTCTTAGGTCAGTTAGGATCACCACTTTATTTTAATGTGAAATGTCAGAATAATAGTAGAGATAATGATTTATTTCAGCTTTTATTTCTTTCATCACATTCCCAGTGGGTCAAATAGTATTTGGTAGCATTGCCTTTAAATTGTTTAAACTGGGTCAAACGTTTCGGGTAGCCTTCCACAAGCTTCCCACAATAAATTGGGTGAATTTTGGCCCATTCCTCCTGACAGAGCTGGTGTAACTGAGTCAGGTTTAAAAAAAATATATATATATATATATATATTTTACCATTATTTATCTAGGCAAGTCAGTTAAGAACTAATTCTTATTTACAATGACGGCCTACACCGGCCAAACCCGGACGACGCTGGGCCAATTGTGCGCCGCCCTATGGGACTACCAATCACGGCCGGTTGTGATACAGCCTGGAATCGAACCAGGGGGTCTGTAGTGACGCCTCAAGCACTGAGATGCAGTGCCTTAGACCGCTGCGCCACTCGGGAGGTTTGTAGGCCTCCTTGCTCGCACACGCTTTTTCAGTTCTGCCCGCATATTTTCTATAGGATTGAGGTCAGGGCTTTGTGATGGCCACTCCAATACCTTGACTTTGTTGTCCTTAAGCCATTTTGCCACAACTTTGGAAGTATGCTTGGGGACATTGTCCATTTGGAAGACCCATTTGCGACCAAGCTTTAACTTCCTGACTGATGTCTTGAGATGTTGCTTCAATATAGTGGGGATAACAAGTATTTGATACACTGCCGATTTTGCAGGTTTTCCTACTTACAAAGCATGTAGAGGTCTGTAATTTTTATCATAGGTACACTTCAACTGTGAGAGACGGAATCTAAAATCAAAAATCCAGAAAATCACGTTGTATGATTTTTAAGTAATTCATTTGCATTTTATTGCATGACATAAGTATTTGATACATCAGAAAAGCAGAACTTAATATTTGGTACAGAAACCTTTGGTTGCAATTACAGAGATCATACGTTTCCTGTAGGTCTTGACCAGGTTTGCACACACTGCAGCAGGGATTTTGGCCCACTTCTCCATACAGACCTTCTCCACATCCTTCAGGTTTCAGGGCTGTCGCTGGGCAATACGGACTTTCAGCTCCCTCCAAAGATTTTCTATTGGGTTCAGGTCTGGAGACTGGCTAGGCCACTCCAGGACCTTGAGATGCTTCTTATGGAGCCACTCCTTAGTTGCTCTGGCTGTGTGTTTTGGGTCGTTGTCATGCTGGAAGACCCAGCCGCGACCCATCTTCAATGCTCTTACTGAGGGAAGGAGGTTGTTGGCCAAGATCTCACGATACATGGCCCCATCCATCCTCACCTCAATACGGTGCAGTCGTCCTGTCCCCTTTGCAGAAAAGCATCCCCAAAGAATGATGTTTCCACCTCCATGCTTCACGGTTGGGATGGTGTTCTTGGGGTTGTACTCATCCTTCTTCTTCCTCCAAACACGGCGAGTGGAGTTTAGACCAAAAAGCTCTATTTTTGTCTCATCAGACCACACCTTCTCCCATTCCTCCTCTGGATCATCCAGATGGTCATTGGTAAACTTCAGACGGGCCTGTGTGTTACTAATGGTTTTCTTTGAGACTGTGGTCCCAGCTCTCTTCAGGTCATTGACCAGGTCCTGCCGTGTAGTTCTGGGCTGATCCCTCACCTTCCTCATGATCATTGATGCCCCACGAGGTGAGATCTTGCATGGAGCCCCAGACCGAGGGTGATTGACCGTCATCTTGAACTTCTTCCATTTTCTAATAATTGCGCCAACAGTTGTTGTCTTCTCACCAAGCTGCTTGCCTATTGTCCTGTAGCCCATCCCAGCCTTGTGCAGGTCTACAATTGTATCCCTGATGTCCTTACACAGCTCTCTGGTCTTGGCCATTGTGGAGAGGTTGGAGTCTGTTTGATTGAGTGTGTGGACAGGTGTCTTTTATACAGATAACGAGTTCAAACAGGTGCAGTTAATACAGGTAATGAGTGGAGAACAGGAGGGCTTCTTAAAGAAAAACTAACAGGTCTGTGAGAGCCGGAATTCTTACTGGTTGGTAGGTGATCAAATACTTATGTCATGCAATAAAATGCAAATTAATTACTTAAAAATCATACAATGTGATTTTCTGGATTTTTGTTTTAGATTCCGTCTCTCACAGTTGAAGTGTACCTATGATAAAAATTACAGACTACATGCTTTTTAAGTAGGAAAACCTGCAAAATCGGCAGTGTATCAAATACTTGTTCTCCCCACTGTATATATACAGGCCTGGAATAGGTGAGTCACAGGGGCGAGGAGAAACTATGAGTCATGTGTCATCAGCACAGATCTTCCTTGAAGGAGAAAGAAAACACAGTAGTTTGTCTTCTTGGCTGCTTTCACCGTGAGGGAGTGTTTGTACACAGGAGGACAGCAAGTAGTGATGGGGGGAAAAAATTATACAGTTACATACACTATATATACAAAAGTATGTGGACACCCCTTCAAATTCGTGGATTTGGCCATTTCAGCCACACCAGTTGCTGACAGGTGTATAAAATCGAGTACACAGCCATGCAATGTCAATAGACAAACATTGGCAGTAGAATGGCCCATACTGAAGAGCTCAGTGACTTTCAACGTGGCACCGTCATAGGATTCCACCTTTCCAACAAGTCAGTTCGCCCTGCTAGAGCTGCCCCGTCAACTGTAAGTGCTGTTATTGTGAAGTGGAATGACTAGGAGCAACAACGGCTCAGCCACAAAGTGGTAGGCCACACAAGCTCACAGAACGGGACTGCCGAGTGCTGAAGCACGTAGCGCGTAAAAATAATCTGTCCTCGGTTGCAACACTCACTACCTAGTTCCAAACTGCCTCTGGAAGCAACGTCAGCACAATAACTGTTTGTTGGGAGCTTCATGAAATGGGTTTCCATGGCCGAGCAGCCGCACACAAGCCTAAGATCACTATGCGCAATTCCAAGTGTCGGCTGGAGTGGTGTAAACCTTGCCGCCATTGGACTCTGGAGCAGTGGAAATGTTTTTTCTGGAGTGATGAATCCCGCTTCACCATCTGGCAGTCCGACAGACAAATCTGGGTTTGGCGGATGCCAGGAGAACGCTACCTGCCCCAATGCTTAGTGCCAACTTTAAAGTTTGGTGGAGGAGGAATAATGGTCTGGGGCAGTTTTTCATGGTTCAGGCCCCTTAGTTCCAGTGAAGGGAAATCTTAATGCTACAGCATACAATGACATTCTAGACGATTCTGTGCTTCCAACTTTGTGGCATCAGTTTGGGGAAGGCCCTTTCCTGTTTCAGCATGACAATAAACCCGTGCACAGAAATGGTTTGTCGAGATTGGTGTGGAAGAACTTGACTGGCCTGCACAGAGCCCTGACCTCAACCCCATCGGACACCTTTGGGATTAATTGGAACGCTGATTGCGAGTCAGGCCTAATCGCCAAAAATCAGTGCCCGACCTCACTAATTATCTTGTGGCTGAATGGAAGCAAGTCCCTGCAGCAATAATCCAACATCTAGTGGAAAGCCTTCCCAGAAGAGTGTTATAGCAGCAAAGGGGGAATAACTCCGTATTAATGCCCATGATTTTGGAATGAGATGTTCGACGAGCAGCTGTCCACATACTTCTGGTCATGTAGTGTATCAGGAAATAAATTTTTGCACTAGTCCTTGTCCCTGCACCAAAACTCCAGTATTTTTCCTTTATAGCTTGTTCTACATCTTCATTTTAAATAGTGAGCCAATTTGTTTTCAGCACTTTTATTTCCATGACTGATCAAAACTTGTTTTCTCATGGCTCTCTCGTCCCTCTGCAGCAGACATGGTGAGCAATATTTAGAATCGTGAGAATCGCAATACATATAGTATCGGCACCTACAGTGAGGGAAAAAAGTATTTGATCCCCTGCTGATTTTGTACGTTTGCCCACTGACAAAAACATGATCAGTCTATAATTTTTATGGTAGGTTTATTTGAACAGTGAGAGACAGAATAACAACAACAAAATCCAGAAAAACGTATGTCAAAAATGTTATAAATTGATTTGCATTTTAATGAGGGAAATAAGTATTTGACCCCTCTGCAAAACATTACTTAGTACTTGGTGGCAAAACCCTTGTTGGCAATCACAGAGGTCAGATGTTTCTTGTAGTTGCACACATCTCAGGAGGGATTTTGTTCCACTCCTCTTTGCAGATCTTCTCCAAGTCATTAAGGTTTCGAGGCAGACGTTTGGCAACTCGAACCTTCAGCTCCCTCCACAGATTTTCTATGGGATTAAGGTCTGGAGACTGGCTAGGCCACTCCAGGACCTTAATGTGCTTCTTCTTGAGCCACTCCTTTGTTGCCTTGGCCGTGTGTTTTGGGTCATTGTCATCCTGGAATACCCATCCATGACCCATTTTCAATGCCCTGGCTGAGGGAAGGAGGTTCTCACCCAAGATTTGACGGTACATGGCCCCGTCCATCGTCCCTTTGATGCGGTGAAGTTGTCCTGTCCCCTTAGCAGAAAAATACCCCCAAAGCATAATGTTTCCACCTCCATGTTTGACGGTGGGGATGGTGTTCTTGGGGTCATAGGCAGCATTCCTCCTCCTCCAAACACGGCGAGTTGAGTTGATGCCAAAGAGCTCGATTTTGGTCTCATCTGACCACAACACTTTCACCCAGTTCTCCTCTGAATCATTCAGATGTTCATTGGCAAACTTCAGACGGGCATGTATATGTGCTTTCTTGAGCAGGGGGACCTTGCGGGCACTGCAGGATTTCAGTTCTTCACGACGTAGTGTGTTACCAATTGTTTTCTTGGTGCCTATGGTCCCAGCTGCCTTGAGATCATTGACAAGATCCTCCCGTGTAGTTCTGGGCTGATTCCTCACCGTTCTCATGATCATTGCAACTCCACGAGGTGAGATCTTGCATGGAGCCCCAGCCTGAGGGAGATTGACAGTTATTTTGTGTTTCTTCCATTTGCGAATAATCGCACCAACTGTTGTCACCTTCTCACCAAGCTGCTTGGCGATGGTCTTGTACCCCATTCCAGCCTTGTGTAGGTCTACAATCTTGTCCCTGACATCCTTGGAGAGCTCTTTGGTCTTGGCCATGGTGGAGAGTTTGGAATCTGATTGATTGCTTCTGTGGACAGGTGTCTTTTATACAGGTAACAAGATGAGATTAGGAGCACTCCCTTTAAGAGTGTGCTCTAATCTCAGCTCGTTACCTGTATAAAAGACACCTGGGAGCCAGAAATCTTTCTGATTGAGAGGGGGTCAAATACTTATTTCCCTCATTAAAAAGCAAATCAATTTATAACATTTTTGACATTCTGTCTCTCACTGTTCAAATAACCCTACCATTAAAATTATAGACTGATCATTTCTTTGTCAGTGGGCAAACGTACAAAATCAGCAGGGGATCAAATACTTTTTTCCCTCACTGTATCGTGAGGTCCCTGGCAATTCCCAGCCCTAACAGCAAGTGTGTCAGACTGAAAAGTATTGATTTCTGCACCTCTTCTACACCCAGGGAGGGGATTCAGGAATCCATAACCAATATAGCATATGGAACAGATCGAATCTGGTGTGTCTAACACCTTTGGTAATGTAGCCACAATCTAAGTGACAGAGCAATATACATTTTTGTACACTGCGGTTTTAGGATCACAACCATGATTTGACGCCATGTGAAGAGGCTCTAGATTGATTGTTTCAACTGTAGTTTTGATCAGTTTAGGTAGTAAGATGCAGGTAGTTTGAGTCAGTTGTCGGGGAAAGAGGCTGTTTATTATCATTGACACGGCTGTCTGCACTGTCTGGCAGTTCTCTGCTGAAGCAACCGGTTATCCTCTGAATGTTTGCCAACACCCCCCTGATCAATTCTTCAGCTCTCTGCCAACAAGACAGGTTCCCCCCCAGCCCTTACATATTCCTGCCAGGGTCCTTCTCTGTGATCATTAACATACAGCTCTATAAGGATATTCACATTAATGAAAATTTAAAGGAGAGGCAGCGACATGAACTTTTCAATTTACATTACATCCTTGCCTTAGCTTTCATTGTGGCTAGCAACGTGACATTCTTGCTCTGCAGCTGCAAATGTACCGTAAATATCAGTATCACAGTAGCTACTAACTAGCCAGCAAGCTTGCAAACTATAGAGTACCACAGTATGAGTCATAATACCCATAAAACCTACCAGTCAAACAGGGAAATGGTTCCACCATTGGTTTTTCCACCATTCATTTTTCCCATAGGGGATTTTAGAAACACTTCAAATAAGGGATGTGTTTCATGTAGGCTTACCCTGGCATGACGTTTTGATAACTGTGTAAATCGCTCTAGGACAAGGTGACTTTTATCAATATATAAAAATAAAAAAAATAACCTTAATTAGCTGCTAATGTGGCTATCATAAAGAACTACAAATGCCATGATCTGGACGAGACTGCCGAATCGAGACAAAGGTAAGAATCTCTGGATTAACTATCTAATGTTAGCTAAATGTAGTAATGAATAAATTGTCTAAATGTCTTTAAATTGACATTTCTGTGAACTGTCTTGTGCAAGTTTTAAATTGACACAATACCTGTTAGCAAAGGTGTCAGCTAGAGATGACGTGCAGGAGCTTGCAGGGATTTGTAGTTTTGCAAGATGTCTACGTTGATGCCAATTAGCATTTTCGAATCTGAGAGTAAATAGAGCTGAATATATTGATAAAAGTCACCTTGTCCAAGAGAGATTTACATGGTTATCAAAACGTCACCGCAGGGTAAGCCTACACGAAACACAGCCCTTATTTGGAGTGTTTCAAAAATCCCCTATGGGAAAAATTAATGGTGGAAAAACAATTGGAACCATTTCCCTGTTTGACCGCTAGGTTTTATGGGTATTATGACACCTCCACTGTGGGGCTTTATTCAACAATGCGAGCAACTTTTCCTCTAAAACATATTAGCTACACTCTTGAGTAATACAACCAAACCACATTACACTCTTGAATAATACAACAATTCAGATAGCTAGCAGTAACATCAGCATATCAATATACAAATATAAATGTACAGTTTCAGCTTATTAAAGTTACCTTAGAACAAACCAGGCTTCATTTTATGAGGTAAATGCAAAATTGCGATTGCGACTGAAAACATTGATAATTTCCCTGGTGAGTTGATCAGCTTCTTGCCTGGAGAAAAAACACAGTTGAGTTTCCCTTTCCACTGCGACAATTTTAGAATGTAACAGGCTTTTACTGCAATTTCAAAAGAAAAAACAATAAAACAAGTCCCAAATATAATACAAAATGTCTATACATTTCAACCGTTTCAAAAACATTGCTCTGCTATTAGTATTTTTACTGTATGAATGTTGGGCTCAACAAGACAATTCTGTTTACACTGCCCTACTTAGGAGGGAAACTGTCGGGCGAGTGCCGTGCGTGACCTCCAGAGGTAGCGTTCGAGACGTGAGAAATACGCAAGTTTACATTACAGTAATGTCTCTCGAGAATCGATACCTCTTGAGAATCTCTGGAAATTCTCCTTAATTCTCGTCAATGAGAATAGACCCTATAACACCATTCCTGGAAGCCTCACTAATAGCCATCTTTAAACTCTGCTGCCCTTACACTGCAGCTCTGCTCCCATGTTCAAACACTAAGCCCTTCAACATTGTGTAATCTCTTTCCATAACATTGTGTGTCCCTTCATTAACACGAGTCAGTTTCTGAGGAGGGAACTCTTGGTAAGGTTTAGCTACCCTCATGTGTTTCTTGTAGTTGAAGGAGGATAGGCTAGATGTGGAGCAGGCTCGGAACATTCATCATTTACATGAATTGCCCTACATTCTAACCACTGGAGAAAGCAAGCATCACCACTTCCTCTCTTTCCTTTGAACTCTCCATAGCCACACAAAGGCTTCTTAACAGCTTCTACCCTCAAGCCATAAGACTCCTGAACAGCTAATCAAATGGCTACCCAGACTTTTTTGCATTGTTGTGTGTGTGTGTGTGTGTGTGTGTGTGTGTGTGTGTGTGTGTGTGTGTGTGTGTGTGTGTGTGTGTGTGTGTGTGTGTGTGTGTGTGTGTGTGTGTACGCGCGATGTTGTTCAGCAAGCCAAATTATGTTGGGCTTCATTGTCTGGTGGTAATCTCGTTAGTGGGCATATCATTCAGTAGCGAGAGCTGGGCAGTGAGCCGGTCACAGCAGCCACTAAATGACTCCTCAGACACAGGTCAGCCAGCCCGGTTATCTCTCCAATCTCCCATATGACTGCTAGAAATGACCCGACCACTGGGCCCTCCACCTCCTCTGAGGGTGGAGACAGAACAGAGGAGGAGGAAGGTCCAGGTCTGTGTGTGTATGATACTGTCGCCATCGCTGTCTGTGCATCTCAGCCTGGCCTAGTCACAGTCATATACACAATGACAGACAGTGCTGTCTGTCTATCAAAGCCAGTAGGTTACATGGGGTGGATGTTTCCTCAAGCCCAGCCTGCCCAGTCAGCTGGCTGCTGCAGCCTGGATGCTGCTGCTCTGCTGTTTAGACTGAGTGGAAAATGAGGAGCTGGGACTTTAGGCACAGCTTGAGCACATTTGGATGTTCCCGAAAAACGCTGTGGCCTGACATAGTATGTTGGTGAGAGCAGTGATGCCAACTTAGCAATTTTGTTGCTAGATTTAGCAACTTTTCAGACTACCCTGGCAACTTTATTTTCAAACAGCACCTTGCAACAAATGTAGCTACTTCTAAAAATATATTTGGAACTTTTTGCAATTTTTGAAAAGTAACTCAAACGCTAAAATGCACGCATCTTCCCTCTAAAATGACACAAAAACGATTTTCTCTGTCACACACTCAGTCACAACACACGTGCCTGGCTGCAAAAGTGCATTGTGAGTGACGTCAGCAGCAGGTGCTCAGCTCGTGCACAGGCAGCAGCAGGCCAGCCAAGCAGCACAACAACCTGGAGCGAGATGGAGCGATATGCCTAGTGCACACATCATTATTTGAGTTAAATTGCTTGTTCAATAAGATAACATATATACCTTGTTATTAGCTTGTACCTATAATTGTTGATCAGTTAGGTAGCATGTTAACTAACTACCAATACACTGCTTAAAACTATAAATTGTTCAGAATGTGTAGGTTTACTAGTTAATAAGAAAATAAATAAAATGTAATTGTTCAATAATGTGTAATTGTTCAATAATGTGTAATGTGTAATTGTTCAATAATTCAATGTGTTGTGTTTAAAAATAAAAATATCTGATCATATAAAATGTTGTGTTTATATTACTTTTACAAATAAAAATATGTGATAATAAACAAACAAATCTAAACTAACAAATGTCAAATCATATTTGTCGCTGAGATGGCCAGTCAATTTGAGTAACGTTATTGTGTATTCTACATGATGACGCAGTTTTACGTTATTACGTAATGACGTCATCACGCAATGACATCACAACGTCATTTAGCAACTTTTAGCAACAAATCGACCTGCCTCTAGCAACTTCCCCTGAAAATTAGTTGGCAACACTTGGTGAGAGTTGTTTGACTGCTTACTCCAGAGGCAGTGGGGGTGTATTGGCAGCAACCAGACAATTGGCAACCAGACTGTTGGCAACCTTTGGCATGGGGGCAGCCAGTTCCATACTCTTTATGAGGCACAACTGTTGGCTGATCTCAGATTTACCATTTTTAATAGCTACTTACAAATCGTGAATAAAAACGCTCTTCATATTTTTATGATTTGGTTTGGCCCATTCTGTTGCACTGTAGCTAGCCTCCTTGATCATTTCTAAGAATAATGAGTTAGGAATGAAGAAATCCTGAAATCATTCCCTCCCTTACAGATCATGGAAATAGCTCATCAAAAGAACATAATGGGATTGACAGATTGTGAAACTGATAGTCTGTAATGGTCTCCTCCTCACGTCTTCAATCACCTACTCTGTCAGGGACTTGAGGGTGTGTCTTTTCTCTGTCAGTGGAGCAGTGGATGGTTCGTACTCTGTGAAGGCATGGCAACCCCAGCCTGCGTCATTGGTCCCCATGTTATCCGGGCCAATCAGCTGACGAGGTTGGGCCTGCTGTGTTGAGCCTTTACTTACTCTGATGCACTGTACACCGAAACTTTTGTACTTTTTCCGATACTAGAACTTGTGTTACTTTCGGTACTTCTGTCAAATGCATCTCACGTTGTCTACTAATTGAGAGAGGATCAAGTCTGTCTATCAGCGTAGACGATGTCCCCTTATAGCGCGAGAGCATCGTGCCTGCTCCACTTACTCACTGCTAGTTCTAGCCTGTCCCACTGCACACATTGGTGGTATGGACTGCATCACAACTTATGCTGCACAGAAGTTAACACTGAATAATGCAAAACGCATGTAGAAATGTTGAAACTGTTAGCAAAACAATGTCCATTACGGGCTAGAACATTTACAATGCAAGAAGATACTGGTAGCTTCCAGCTTTGTAGGCTAACTTTCCTTGCTAGCTTACAGCTGAAGCTAACATCAATTCACTACCATAGTACCTTGTTTGTGATAAAATGCAAACCATAACGCAAAATATTGCTGATTTCAAAGCAGATTGTCACCAAAAACGTTATTCCTTCACTTCATCTCCCCCGCCTCACGTCTCTCCAAGTCAAGACCACCTTTGCCTGACGACTCAAACTGAATTCTTCCGCTGTTCTTCAATCTGACTGCCACCGTTGAAATCGTTTGTGGTGACGTCAAAATGACGGGTGTTGTATATAACAAAGTAATCAGGGATTAGATCATCTCTAACCAGAGTATCAAAGCCAATGACTTATTTTCAAAACAGCGCTTTACCCACGTGTGTTCTGGCTATGGCCCAACCCATCGGTTTCTGGGACCAATCTGAACGGTTAGAATGTGTTTGCGTTCTAGAAATCGACAGGGAGGTACTCAGATCTAGACTCACTGCGGAGAAGGACGTCAGTGGGCGTGGCGTAGCGTTGGCCGGAGCAAGGAGTTAGGGTAGCCAGGCAAAGATAATCTTTTCTCGAGCCTCAAACTGAGCGTGTGTGTGAATGAAGTCATTGGTCTTAGAAACAGCGCAGACTTTTATAAAAGAAGAGATTGTTTCTTCTATGCAAATGTTGATCAGTACAAAAAAAGATGTCCCAAATGGAAGGGAAACAGATTGTTTTTCATCTGTAGCCCCATGAAATCAGCCAAAACAAGCTCAATGCATGTACACACTGTACTGTGAATAGGCCTAGGATACATCTTGACTTACCCAGTTTATCAATAGACTAGATATTTACCATTCAAATAATTCAAATCATGTTTTAACCATGTTAGATTGGTTAAACATTTTTTGATTGTATCAGAGCATATGAGCGGAGTGGAGCGGTGAGAATCTCAGCTCCTCGCTCACGGAGCTGTTCACCCCTCCGCTCCCCCCGCTCAAAGCCACATCAGGCCAGTCCGCTCATTATCGCTCAGCGCTCAACGCAGTTTGCATCGCGCTCCACTCAAATCGCCCCCCGCTCACTCCAAAAAAGGAACAAAATCTGCATGTATTTCACTTTTAGCTTAAACCACAGCCTTACTTTATCTCCCCGAATTTGTTGCATACAGACTCATCTCGGATTATCCATTCTGTCTTGAAACGGGGATCTAACACTGACGCTAAAATTACATTTACATTTTAGTCATTTAGCAGACGCTCTTATCCAGAGCGACTTACAGGAGCAATTAGGGTTAAGTGCCTTGCTCAAGGGCACATCGACAGATTTTTCACCTAGTCGGCTGAGATGTTAATCAGTATAGTATATTCCATAGCGAATTAACACGTTGTTTGCCAATGTTTCTGCAAAAGCAGCGATGCCCATTGGAAGTGCAGCGTGAGTGTAATCGGTGAGCAGGGATTTGATTTCTGTGACAGCAGGGAGGATCATCCCCAGGTTGAACGACTGAATCATCCGCAGCTGGCTGCTCCATCGAATGGCGCAGGCATTTGTGGGGCGGACACCTAATTGGTCGGTTTCCTCTGTGCTCTTGCGTACACTTTTCACCAGGTGCCCGACTTTCACTAACAGCCTATTAATGTTGTCGTGCTCGTTAAAGGCGTTTTTGATCGCCAGCTGAAGCATGTGAATGGGGCATCTCAGATGTAAATTTGCCAAAGTAAAGTACTGATTTATCATAGTTTCTTGGGGGTGTAGCCGGTTGAGCTGCGCTGGCGAAGTGTTGCATCCCTTCGCGTTCTCCTTTACTCAGCGGTTCATAGTCCATGAAAATCATTTCAAAAAATGCTACATCCAGCTCTCTTTTTCTCTCCCTTGTTATGGTTGGGCCTTTGCGTGCAGTGAATAAACTTTTGAATTCCTCAACCCTTTTCTCTTGTTGCTGCTGCTGCTCCTCTCGCTCTATAAAATACAAATTCATGGACGACACAAATTAAATTAAACAGATGGATTCTGGGTCAGGCTTGAGCATGCTTCAGACTCGTGGTGTGAGCGAGCGAAATTGGAGCGGGACATAGGGCGACGCTCCGTCCTTTTAAAAATGCCGCTCTGCGCTCTGTTCAAAATCCGTCCGCTCACGCTCCACGCTCGCTCCCGCTCCACTCCGCTCATATGCTCTGGATTGTATAATTGTTTCAATAATGCATACATTCACAAATCAAAAATTCCAAATGTGATGCTATTGAACTAAAAATATCTGTCTGGATCAAGTGCCATTCTGATGCCTTATTTTCTTACCCTTGGTATAGTGATGTATGGAGTATCGTGATGTATGGAGTATCGTGATAGTATGGATTATCGTGATAGTATGGAGTATCGTGATACTAAACCTGGTATCAGTATCAAAGTCAAAATTCTGGTATTGTGACAACACTACTACATACTGTGTCTGGGGACCAATGTTCTGTACGGCAGCAGACAAGACGCCACCGGCTATTTACAACTGACCACTGTGGTGTCCTTCCGTCACCACCACCTTTACCCATATCCAAAACATTGTATTTATTTTTTCTCTTTATCAAGGGTATCAATCCATGCTTCATCTAGATATGTTAGTGCCACTGAATGAATTGAACATTTTGATGGGAGACTCTTTTACAGAGGGGTGTAAATGGACCATGTTGTTGAACTGTGTTGTAATGTATTGATTGTTGCTGCCTTCTTGGCCAGGTCTTCCTTGAAAAAGAGACTCCGGGTCTCAATGGGCTTTTCCTGGTTAAATAAAGGTTCAATATTTTCTTTTTTTATCTATAATTTCAGACCTCACTGTATGAAGGCAGACAAAAAAACTGCAGTGTAGCGCAAATTAGCTTTGTATTTTGTACATTTCATAATAACTGAAATGCATTAGTGGTGCTCATAAATCAGTGTTCCAATTATTTCCAAAGACAGGGTCATTAGTAGCAGCGACTCAGAGCTATATTTGTGTTGTGTTCCACCCACCAACGCAAAAAAACAATTACACCAAACAAATGCACGTATGAAGAGAACAAGCTTAGGTTTTCAAGAAAGCGCCACTGATATTTCAGATGGGATGTTGAGTGACTTGAGGAGGAGCCCTAAGGAATACAGCATCCTGAGTCTCAGAGCTCCTTGACAAGGGGGATTATCACCAAAACCAAATATAACCATGTCATCTTAAAAAAAGCTTCTTAGGATTAGGCAAACGCTCTGATAGTCAGCATGTTGTTAATTTAAAACGATGTATCCAGTATGTGTAACAGACACAAATCTCCATCGGGAACATCCTGTCATTACATGCTACGTGCAGACTGACTACAGAGTTAACAAACACATTGGTTTAGCTTCTCTAACTTGGCTGCCCTGGACGCAGCTGCGTACCGTCGTCTCTCTGTTGCTGGCTGGCTTTACCATTTTATTGCTTTCCAGCATTTCTACTTCATGTAAACCCACTAGCGTGTGTGGACTTGTGCACACACACATAAACAAGCAAACATTCATTTGAGCTCACACAGTCTCAAAGTATCCAGATATACTCTGTAGCTCCCAGTCCATCGATTCACTTTCCATCTAGTCAATAAATACAGGGGTGAACCAGGCCATACCACAATGCTGAATGTTTGGTCGAAGGGATGCCCTGACTTTAGCTTCAAATGTACACTGATCAAAAACAGGTCAAAGTGGCCACTGGCTGGGCAGAGACTCTGCAGTAGTGTAGTGGCCCGTCTGTGGTATGGACCGCTCCATCTGAGAGCAAACTGGCCTGGGGGTGCAGAGTGGAGTTGAACGCAATGAAGGCAATACGGAGAGATGGGAGAGGACAGTGTCACTGCAGTGATTAGTCCCATACAGTGCCCAGACCAGACCAGAACCAATAACAGGAACACACTCTGGACAACAAAGAGATGGGAGAAACTTAGGTCTAGTTTAAGAACAACCAGTCTAGCATCCACACTCAGCTTCCTCCATCTCCTCTCCTTCCAGAGCTGCTTTAATATTCATCTTGGCTTCACACCTCATTAATAATCCAGCGAGGAATTGAAGGAACTGTAGGGCTCACTGTAGGTTCACTTGACATCATTCTCATTACAAGCCCAGGGGTCGGAATAGGGAGACATCATTCTCATTACAAGCCCAGGGGTCGGAATAGGGAGAGATAAGGAAGAGGATATGGGGGATTTCCCTGGTGCACCTGCAAGCCTGCCGGAGCCGTTCCCTCTCTCATTTTACTGCATCTGGACTGAGGGGTAAAAGACACCCGAGTCACTGAGTCAACAGCAATAATAGAAAATGTAAACATCTAGGCTAGTACACGGCAGGCAACAGCACAATACCAACATCACCATGCAGGCTTTTCCCCCACTCCTGGAGCACCATTAGAGTGGAGGGGTTGGGCTGTGAGGCTGTGGAGCAGTAATGAGGACTCCTATCAACAGCACGTCTAATTAAATCATCTGGAGCTAATCATGGACACAGGGAATTACAGGAGATTATGGCCCAGACTAGCCCTGGCCCCTGAACAATGGCCTGTAATCCGGGCTGCTAAATCCCAAACTAAACCAGGAACGCACAGCTCAGAGCCTCAGGGCTGGGCAGGGGGGTCTGCGGCTGTCCGGCCACACACACACACACACACACACACACTATGCAGCTCAATACTAATTACATTGTAGAAATGCTTACCACTCAGGCTGCACTAAAGAGAACTAAAGGAGGGCTAGCTATAAGCTACTACGGCCTTCCTAGTAGCACACTAGACTAGCATTTAATATAAACTCTTTGCACTCAGATTATGTGGTTGTCACAAATGATCAAATAATCTCCATGTAAAACAGATTTCCTTGCGGATGTGTACAGCAACATCGTGTTAGGAAGAGGTGATTTCCCTGCTGAATTACACTGACTGGTGTTCACACAGGACTGAAGGTAAGACCGTACTGTACCTTAAGCTGTCAAAGTTAGGAGACAGCACTTCCCCTTTCATAGCCAGGCAGACGTGACCTGCAAATCCTCCTCCTGCTCCTCTCCTCTCTCCTGCACACACACACCCCTCCCCAGGCAGTCTGGCAGCAGCCCTGCCCTACAGGCCAACAGGGACAGGGTGGGACCAGCACAGACTGACTACAACCAACTAGGCTATATCAACATCATTACAAATAACTTATCCTAAGGTATTCCACTGCCACAGTATCAACTAGTAAATTGGCAGAAATGGGCCTATATAAACCTAATTTCATTGGCCTTTGACTTCCTGCGTTCTTAGACATTTGACAGCTTCTAGCAAAAGAGGGAGTGAGTTGGGCTGTAATAGAACAGACGCAGGGACCTAAGAATGCCCACCAGAGAAAAAGGAACAGCCAGCCAACCAGTCAACAAACAGTGGAGACTAGTGAGTGCTCATGAGTCCCCTCCTTCAGTGTAAAAAAAATGCAAATCTCCTACTAAGTCAATACAAAACTAGCAATCTACTGCAACAGCTGCAACATCCCGGTATGAGGATGTTAGGTCTGTATACATCGAAGAGGACATGACCGTTCTGCCTTTCCCGTGGCTCTGTTTCCGCATGAACGCAACCGCTCTCTCTCTCTCCCTCTCTCTCCCTCTGCACTGCCACACTGACTGACCGCCAATCCACTCACACTCATTTGTTCGTGAGCTAGAAGATGAAAGAAAGCGGTCAGGCTCTGGGAACCACCTTTATCAGAAGAGTTAGATAACGAGCTATGTAATAAAGCACATATCGTATGAATGAGGAGAAAAATAAGGACGGGATAGAGAGAGCGAAAAAGTAAACGAGATAGAGCGCTGGAGGGGACTGGGGCAGGACACGGGAGAATTGGTAGCCATGGGTGCCCTTGAAACTGCCTGACTCATTACTGCAGCAATGGCCCTGTGTGTGGAAAAGGAGCTCAGAGAGCGCCGACAGAGTGAGAGAGACAGAGAGAGCCCTGGTTAACCCCTGGAGGGGCAATTCAAAGGCCCACATGCTCCTCTCTTTCCACTGCTTCAAATACAAGACAGTGGAGCAGATAAGGGGAAAATGTTAACACATTGTCATGCTTAACCTCCGTGTTCTGGACCAGATAAGGATGAAATGATAACTAGGGATATGGCAGGTCTTATGGAGAGTGGAATACAGGAGCTCCCTTTAACTGACAGACCTTGCTGAAGGTTCAGCACCGCGGTGCAGCCATAGACACCTACACTCACAGCATAGAGAATCAGGGAGCCATGGGAGACTTTCCTAAAGCAAACCGATGTGCTACACCTCTACCACAGCCTCCGGCCCATTCTGAAAAAGATTGTCTCTGGAGCTCAGTTAGTCTCCAAACACATCCCTGTATGCATGAGTAACCAGAGGCTACGGAACACTTTTCCTCTTGTCTGGGTTTCCTATCACCTGTCTGTCTAATGACAAGCGGAGCAGAAAGAGATCCATGTCCCTAGGGCCACTGGAAAGCAGGCAGAGGCTCTCTCTAACCCCAAACTCTCCTGTCCCAGTCCCAGTCCGCTGTGCTGTTTGGCTACCTGACAAACCTTTTGTTTTTTACTTTTAATAACCGTTTAATAAAAACTCTGCATTTAACACATTTACCAATGTCTTAGTATTGTCCTTGTTCGATTTTTTCATTCAACTTTTCACGCTGGATGCTTTATCTGGACATGGTTCTGCAGGACCTTCACCAGATGGAAAAGCTTAGTAGTAACATTAACGCTATGCCATCTAATTGTAATCGCTGTACTCATAATATGCACGAGAACTATTGCCTTATGGTGAGGATAGCCGAGTTGCAAGCCCAGCTTCAAATGCAATCGTTAGACAAGGGCAATTTAAGTGTAGGAAAGGATGAAACAGCGTCTGTCACCAGTAAGTACAAATAGTAGTATAAATCCCCTTGCATAGTCCCCGCAGCCGGCCACTTTTCTCAAGGCTTCTGGAAAGAAATGCTTTCAACCGGTTCTCCACATTAAGCAACGAGTCGGAGTCAGAGGCCGAGCCTTCTCAGGACTCTCCTCCACCCGTTACTGGGTCTGAGCCGCCGAAGCCTCCCACCATTAGCTCTGACAAATTGAAAACCCTAGTCATTGGCGACTCCATTACCCAAAATATTAGACTTAAAAAGAATCATCCAGCGATCATACACTGCTTACCAGGGGGCAGGGCTACTGACGTAAATGCTAATCTGAAGATGGTGCTGGCTAAGGCTAAAATTGATGAGTGTAGAGTGTATAAGGATATTGTTATCCACGTCGGCACCAACTATGTTAGGATGAAACAGTCAGAGATCACCAAGTGCAAAATAGCTTCAGCGTGTAAATTAGTTAGAAAGATGTGTCGGCTTTGAGTAATTATCTCTGGCCCCCTCCCAGTTAGGGGAAGTGATGAGCTCTACAGCAGAGTCTCACAACTAAATCGCAGGTTGAAAACTGTTTTCTGCCCCTCCCAAAAAGATAGAATATATAGATAATTGGCCCTCTTTCTGGGACTCACCCACAAACAGGACCAAGCCTGGCCTGCTGAGGAGTGACGGACTCCATCCTAGCTGGAGGGGTGCTCTCATCTTATCTATGAACACAGACAGGGCTCTAACTCCTCTAGCTCCACAATGAGATAGGTTGCAGGCCAGGCAGCAGGCTGTTAGCCAGCCTGCCAGTTTAGTGGAGTCTGCCGCTAGCACAGTCAGTATAGTCAGCTTAGTTTTCCCCATTGAGACAGTGTCTGTGCCTCAATCTACGTCGGGAAAATCTAAACATGGTGGTGTTCGCCTTAGCAACATCACTGGAATAAAGACCTCCCCCATCTCTGTCATTTTTTAAAGAGACTTTGATAATATCTCACAACTCAAAATAGGACTACTTAATGTTAGATCCCTCATTTCCAAGGCAATCATAGTCAATTTACTAAACACTGATCATAACCTTGATGTGATTGGCCTGACTGAAACATGGCTTAATCCTGATGAATATACTGAGTTAAATGAGGCCTCTCCTCCAGGTTGCACTAGTATCCCCCGCGCATCCCACAAAGGCGGAGGTGTTGCTAACATCTTTGACAGCAAATTTCTCTCTATATATTTTTTTTAATAAACTGTTTTTCGTTTTTTGAGCTTCTAGTCATGAAATCTACGCAGCCTACCAAATGACTTTTTATAGCTACTATTTAAACAGGCCTCCTAGGCCGCATACAGCATTCCTCCCTGAATTCTTATCGGACCTTGTAGTCATGGCAGATAATTTTGGTGACTTCAAAATTCACATGGAGAAGTCCACAGACCCACTCCAAAAGGCTTTCGGAGCCATCATCGATTCAGTGGGTTTTGTCCAACATGTCTTCGGACCTACGCATTGCCACAGTCATACCCTGGATCTTTTTCTCATCCGTGGAATAAATATTGTGGCTCTAAATGTTCTTCCTCATAATCCTGGACTATCGGACCACCATCTTATTACGTTTCCAATCGCAACAAATAATCTGCTAAGACCCCAACCAAGGATTATCAAAAGCCGTGCTATAATTTACCAGACAACCCAAAGATTCCTAGATGCCCTTCCAGACTCCCTCCACCTACCCAAGGACGTAGGAGTACAAAAATCAGTTTACCACCTAACAGAGGATCTAAATGTAACCTTGCGTAATACCCTAGATGCAGTCATACCTCTAAAAACAAAAACGAATTTGTCACAAGAAATTAGCTACCTGGTAAACAGAAAATACCAGAGCCCTGAAGCAAGCGTCCAGAAAATTGGAACGGAAATGGCGCTCCACCAAACTGGAAGTCTCCCGACTTGGAAAGACGGTACCGGGCAATATCGAAGAGCTGCAGCTCGATCAGCCTACTTTTCCAACCTGATTGAGGAGAATAAAAACAATCCAAAATAAATGTTTGATACTGTCGCAAAGCTAACTAAAAAGCAGCATTCCCCAAGAGAAGATGGCCTTCACTTTAGCAGTGATGAATTCATTAACTTCTTTGACGAAAATAAGTTCACGATCATTGGAAAGCAAATTATGGACTCCTCTTTGAATCTGCATATCTCTCCAAAACTCAGTTGTCCAGAGTCTGCACAGAACTGCCAGGACCTAAGATCAATGGAGACACTGGACTTTTTTTAATCCTGTATCTCTCGAAACATTCACGAAAATAGTCATGGCCTCCAACCCTTCCAGCTGCCTACTGGGCCCTATTCCAAGTACTTCCTGTGCTTGGCCCTCCTATGTTGAACATAATAAATGGCTCCCTATCCTCCGGATGTGTACCAAACTCACTAAAAGTGGGGTAATAAAGCATCTCCTGAAAAAGCCAAACCTTGACTCAGAAATTGTATATCGAATCTCCCATTCCCCTCAATATGTTTTGAAAAAGCTGTTGCGCAGCAACTCACTGCCTTCCTGAAGACAAATTATGTTTATGAAATGCTCCAGTCTGGTTTTAGGCCCCATCATAGTACTGAGACTGCACTCGTGAAGGTGGTAAATGACCTTTTAATGGCGTCAGACCAAGGCTCTGCAGCTGTCCTCATGCTCCTAGAACTTTGACACCATCAATCACCACATTCTTTTGGAGAGATTGGAAACCCTAATTGGTCTACACGGACAAGTTCTTGCCTGGTTTAGATCTTATCTGTCGGAAAGATATCAGTTTGTCTCTGTGGATGTTTTGTCCTCTGACAAATAAATTGTACGTTTCGGTGCTCCTCAAGGTTCCGTTTTAGGATATATTTCACAATATATTCTACCTCTTGGTGATGTCATTCGGAAACACAATGTCAATTTTCACTGGTATGTGGACGACACACAGCTGTACATTTTGAGGTAACATGGTGAACCCTCAAAATTGCCTACCCTGGAAGCCTGTGTTTCAGACATAATGATCACTCTTTTGACTAACATATCAAGAATATTTCAAGGGCAGCTTTTTTCCCCCATCTTCGTAACATTGCAAAAATCAGAAACTGTTTGTCTATCCATGTCAGAGACGCAGACTCTGTCTCAATCTTTAAGTCTTTACTGAAGACTCATCCCTTCAGTAGGTCCTATGATTGAGTGTAGTCTGGCCCAGGGGTGCGATGGTGAACAGGGGATTCTCTGCCTCTGACCCTATCACTGGCTTACTAGTGCTCTTCCATGCCGTGCCGTCCCTAGGAGGGGTGCGTCACTTGAGTAGGTTGAGTCACTGACGTGATCTTCCTGTCCGTTTTTGCGCCACCTCGGGCTCGTGCGGTGGAGGAGATCTTCGTGGGCTATACTCAGCCTTGTCTCAGGGTAGTAAGTTGGTGGTATGTTGATATCCCTCTAGTGGTATGGGGGCTGCGCTTTGGCAAAGTGGGTGGGGTTATAGAGTGGGGGAAAAAAGTATTTAGTCAGCCACCAATTGTGCAAGTTCTCCCACTTAAAAAGATGAGAGAGGCCTGTAATTTTCATCATAGGTACACGTCAACTATGACAGACAAATTGAGAAAAAACATCCAGAAAATCACATTGTAGGATTTTTAATGAATTTTTTTGCAAATTATGGTGGAAAATAAGTATTTGGTCACCTACAAACAAGCAAGATTTCTGGCTCTCACAGACCTGTAACTTCTTCTTTAAGAGGCTCCTCTGTCCTCCACTCGTTACCTGTATTAATGGCACCTGTTTGAACTTGTTATCAGTATAAAAGACACCTGTCCACAACCTCAAACAGTCACACTCCAAACTCCACTATGGCCAAGACCAAAGAGCTGTCAAAGGACACCAGAAACAAAATTGTAGACCTGCACCAGGCTGGGAAGACTGAATCTGCAATAGGTAAGCAGCTTGGTTTGAAGAAATCAACTGTGGGAGCAATTATTAGGAAATGGAAGACATACAAGACCACTGATAATCTCCCTCGATCTGGGGCTCCACGCAAGATCTCACCCCGTGGGGTCAAAATGATCACAAGAACGGTGAGCAAAAATCCCAGAACCACACGGGGGGACCTAGTGAATGACCTGCAGAGAGCTGGGACCAAAGTAACAAAGCCTACCATCAGTAACACACTACGCCGCCAGGGACTCAAATCCTGCAGTGCCAGACGTGTCCCCCTGCTTAAGCCAGTACATGTCCAGGCCCGTCTGAAGTTTGCTAGAGTGCATTTGGATGATCCAGAAGAGGATTGGGAGAATGTCATATGGTCAGATGAAACCAAAATAGAACTTTTTGGTAAAAACTCAACTCGTCGTGTTTGGAGGACAAAGAATGCTGAGTTGCATTCAAAGAACACCATACCTACTGTGAAGCATGGGGGTGGAAACATCATGCTTTGGGGCTGTTTTTCTGCAAAGGGACCAGGGACGACTGATCCGTGTAAAGGAAAGAATGAATGGGGCCATGTATCGTGAGATTTTGAGTGAAAACCTCCTGCCATCAGCAAGGGCATTGAAGATGAAACGTGGCTGGGTCTTTCAGCATGACAATGATCCCAAACACACCGCCCGGCAACGAAGGAGTGGCTTCGTAAGAAGCATTTCAAGGTCCTGGAGTGGCCTAGCCAGTCTCCAGATCTCAACCCCATAGAAAATCTTTGGAGGGAGTTGAAAGTCCGTGTTGCCCAGCGACAGCCCCCAAAACATCACTGCTCTAGAGGAGATCTGCATGGAGGAATGGGCCAAAATACCAGCAACAGTGTGTGAAAACCTTGTGAAGACTTACAGAAAACGTTTGACCTGTGTCATTGCCAACAAAGGGTATATAACAAAGTATTGAGAAACTTTTGTTATTGACCAAATACTTATTTTCCACCATAATTTGCAAATAAATTCATTAAAAATCCTACAATGTGATTTTCCTTTCTCATTTTGTCTGTCATAGTTGACGTGTACCTATGATGAAAATGACAGACTAAATACTTTTTTCCCCCACTGTATCCTGTCTGGTTGGCCCTGTCTGAGGGTTTCGTCGGACGGGGCCACAGTCTCCCCGACCCAGCCTCCAGTATCTATGCGCTGGGGAGCTAGGGTCAGTCTGTCCTATCTGGTGAAATTGTCCTGTCTTATCTGGTGTCCTGCACGCTGCTATGGAACCCTGACCGGTTTATCGGATGTGCCTCTCTCTCTCTCTCTCTCTCTCTCTCTCTCTCTCTCTCTCCCTCTCTCTCTCTCTCTCTCTCTCTCTCTCTCTCTCTCTCTCTCTCTCTCTCTCTCTCTCTCTCTCTCTCTCTCTCTCTCTCTCTCTCTCTCTCTCTCTCTCTCTCTCTCTCTCTCTCTCTCTCTCTCTCTCTCTCTCTCTCTCTCTCTCTCTCTCTCTCTCTCTCTCTCTCTCTCTCTCTCTCTCTCTCTCTCTCTCTCTCTCTCTCTCTCTCTCTCTCTCTCTCTCTCTCTCTCTCTCTCTCTCTCTCTCTCTCTCTCTCTCTCTCTCTCTCTCTCTCTCTCTCTCTCTCTCTCTCTCTCTCTCCTCTCTCTCTCTCTCTCTCTCTCTCTCTCTCTCTCTCTCTCTCTCTCTCTCTCTCTCTCTCTCTCTCTCTCTCTCTCTCTCTCTCTCTCTCTCTCTCTCTCTCTCTCTCTCTCTCTCTCTCTCTCTCTCTCTCTCTCTCTCTCTCTCTCTCTCAACTCTCTCTCTACTCTCTCTCAACCTCTCTCTACCTCTCTCTCAACCTCTCTTTACCTCTCTCTCAACCTCTCTCTCTCAACCTCTCTCTCTCTCTCAACCTCTCTCTCTCTCTCAACCTCTCTCTCTCTCTCAACCTCTCTCTCTCTCTCAACCTCTCTCTCTCTCTCTACCTCTCAATGCTCAGCAATGAAAAGCCAACTGACATTTACCCCTGAGGTGCTGACCTGTTGCACCCTCTATATGCGCTTTGATTATTATTTGACCCTACTGGTCATCTATGAACATTTGAACATCTTGAACAATGATCTGGCCGTAATGGCCATGCACTCTTATAATCGCCACCCGGCACAGCCAGAAGGGGACTGGCCACCCCTCAGAGCCTGGTTCATCTCTAGGTTTCTTCCTAGGTTCCTGCCTTTCTAGGGAGCTTTTCCTAGCCACTGTGTTTCTACATCTGCTGTTTGGGGTTCTACGCTGGGTTTCTGTATAAGCACTTTGTGACATCTGCTGATGTAAAAAGGGCTTTATAAATACATTTGATTTTATCTGCACGCCGACAGACCACATCACAATTAAGGGACTGGTCTTAGTGATTCCAATTTGTCTATATGTAGCAGAGCTAAAATGTGCCTACAATAAAGTATACAGTGCATTCGGAAAGTATTCAGACCCCTTCCCTTTTTCCACATTGTTACAGTACAGCCTTATTCTAAAATTGATTAAAAAAATTAAAATCCTCAATCTACACACAATACCCCATAATGACAAAGCGAAAACAGGTTCTTCGAATTTTTTGCTAATTTATAAAAAATAACAGAAATAACTTTACATAAGTATTCAGACCCTTTGCTATGAGACTTGAAATTGAGCTCATTTGCATCCTGTTTCCACTGATCATCCTTGAGATGTTTCTACAACTTGATTGGAGTCCACCTGTGGTAAATTCAATTGATTGGACATGATTTGGAAAGGCACACACCTGTCTATATAAGGTCCAACAGTTGACGGTGCATGTCAAAGCAAAAACCAAGCCATGAGGTTGAAGGAATTGTCCGTAGAGCTCCGAGACAGGATTTTGTCGAGGCACAGGTCTGGGGAAGGGTACCAAAAAAAATTCTGCAGCATTGAAGGTCCCCAAGAACACAGTGGCCTCCGTCATTCTTAAATGGAAGAAGTTTGCAGCCGGCCGCGACCAGGAGACCCATGGGCGGCGCACAATTGGTCCAGCGTCGTCCAAGGTAGGGGAGGGTTTGGCCGGCAGGGATTTGGGTTCGTTTCCCACGGGGGGCCAGTATGAAAAATAAAAAAATAATAAATAAAATAATGTATGCTTTCACTAACTGTGAGTCGCTCTGGATAAGAGCGTCTGCTAAATGACTAAAATGAAATGAAAATGAAGTTTAGAACCACAAAGACAGGCCAAACTGAGCAATTGGAGAAGAAGAACCCAATGGTCACTCTGACAGAGCTCCAGAGTTCCTCTGTGGAGATGGAGAACCTTCCAGAAGGACAACCATCTCTACAGCACTCCACCAATCAGGCCTTTATGGTAGTGTGGCCAGACGGAAGACACTCCTCAGTAAAAGGCACTTGACAGCCCGCTTGGAGTTTGCCAAAAGGCACCTAAAGACTCTCAGACCATGAGAAACAAGATTCTCTGGTCTGATGAAACCAAGATTGAACTTCTTGGCCTGAATGCCAAGGGTCCCGTCTGGAGGAAACCTGGCACCATATCCCTACGGTGAAGCATGGTGGTGGCAGCATCATGCTGTGGGGATGTTTTTCAGCGGCAGGGACTGGGAGACTAGTAAGGATCAAGGGAAAGATGAACGGAGCAAAGTACTGAGAGATCCTTGATGAAAACCAGCTCCAGAGCGCTCAGGACATCAGACTGGGGTGAAGGTTCACCTTCCAACAGGACAACGACCCTAAGCACACAGCCAAGACAACGCAGGAGTGGCTTCGGGACAAGTCTCTGAATGTCCTTAAGTCGCCCAGCCAGAGCCCGGACATGAACCAGATCGAACATCTCTGGAGAGACCTGAAAATAGCTGTGCAGCGACGCTCCCCATCCAACCTGACAGAGCTTGAGAGGATCTGCAGAGAAGAATGGGAGAAACTCCCCAAATACAGGTGTGCCAAGCTTGTAGCGTCATACCCAAGAAGACCTCGAGGCTGTAATCACTGCCAAAGGTGCTTCAACAAAGTACTGAGTAAAGGGTCTGAGTACTTATGTAAATGTGATATTTCAGTTGATTAAAAAAATTTTTTTTTGCTTTGTCATTATGGGGTATTGTGTGTAGATTGATGAGGGGAAAAAACTATTTAATCAATTTTAGAATAAGGCTGTAACGTAACAAAATGTGGAAAAAGTCAAGGGGTCTGAATACTTTCCGAATGCAATGTACACTCACAGCAGCCATTCATGTCTGCTATAGTCTCGTAAACCTGACCCTAGCTAACAGTAAATAGGGCCTGGTTTCAATGATGGACTCTTCCTAAGTTGTTACCTTACCCGCTTGAATAAAATACAAAATAGTAGAGAGCAATAGGGCTGTGACAGTCATGGAATTTTGGATGACAGTAATTGGTCAGCCAAATGATCGTTGTCACCATAATAACCGTTCGAATAGCACAACAACAAATGTTCTCCTCCACTCCTGACTGCATGTGCTGCCATAGAAATAGAATGAATAGAACAGGCATCCCCATTCAAGTCAATGAGTGCATTTCATAAGTGGCTAGTTTGCCTGAACTACCTTCACTAAAACTACTGCATAGATTTTGCCAGCAACGTTATTAATTATTATAAAAATAAAAATAAAATTCCTTATCGAAGTTTCCAAAAGAGTCCAGCATTGAAACCAGACCCTAGTCACTGTTGCCTAGGGTTGGGTTTTCGTGGCTAGGTCTGATAAGCTGTGTAGTGAAAGATGCAGTTGAAACATCCATCCACAAACCAAGCATAAGCAATCTCCCATCTTTCAGATGGCACTAACATGGAAAACAAAGCCAGAGATTGAACCATTATTGCATTAAACAAAGCTGTCCATTCACCCACAACACTTCAGTTAGAGATGGAATCCTAAAGAAAATAAGCCTCAATGGCCAGACTTCAGACTAATAAGGCTAAGCCAATGACCAACTAAACTAAACATTATTTCCAAGTACTGATCTGAAGCATTCGTGAGATGTGATCATGCTAGCCATGCCATCCTGTGTGAACAGAGGCATAAAGCCCCTCCTACGCAGAGTGCATTAGTTCCCTCTGAATCTCTGCTCCCTCAAGCAAATGGCAGAGCTGACAACAAATCCTTCTCTATCCCACCTTAATATCCTTTACATTGAAAAGCATATGCAGACAGTGTGTGTGTGTGCATTGGAGGACATGCCATCTAGCACATTATAGATTTGACTGCAGCATGGATCCACAGGGGAAAAGGATGACAACCTGCAGGAGCAAAGCCCCTTGACATCAGCAACAACAACCAACAAGACTGTTGGCCTGCCTGCCGGAGGTCAGAGCAGTGGAGTGGAATGCCAAGCTAAGGAGATTACACCCTCTTTCTCCGAGCCCAGAGAGTAGCTCCTGCCATGACTGCCACAAGCCAACCAAAACCCTGGCTGGACACATCTGTGGCCAGGGCCAGGCAAACAGACAGTCGACATCACTTATCTGGCTCAACATATAGGCTATTTTATCATCTTTAAAGCACTCAGTGCAAAACCAAAATGTTTACACCACTCTCTATGGTAAGTTGCTGCGTAAACAACAAGGTAACCAGAGACGTTTTGCTCTATCCTCACAGTCTTCCAGTAAGGGACTGGGCAATACAGCGACAGTATGATGTAGCCTAAAAGCAAGCAACGCTGGGCAAATTAATGCTCCAACCTCTGATATATTTTGAGAGGTGAAGTGAAAAGCAATGTTTTAACCCAGGGCAGTAGAGCTGGTGGAGGAGTCAGTCGGTCAGCCTAGAGCTATTTTTCTGTGGTCCTGTATGGCTCAGTTGGTAGAGCATGGTGCTTGCACTGCCAAGTTTGTGGGTTCGATTCCTGGGGCAACCCATACGTAAAACTGTATGCATGCATAACTAAGTTGCTTTGGATAAAAGCGTCTGCTAAATGTTATATATATATATTATATATTATTATTATTATCATTATATATTATTCTCCTCCTGGTGGCCTGTTGTACAGAGGAATGCTCTGTCTCTCTGACTGAGAACCTCCTCATGGAGCTGCAGTGGCATTACAGCCAGAGAGAGAACAAGAGGAAGAAATGTGTGTGTGTGTGTGTGTGTGTGTGTGTCTCTCTCTCCACCAAATTCCATCCCACCCAGCAACATATCCCCTTCGGTCTCAGCTGGCAAAACCTTAGATCAATACCACTCAACAGAGACCTCCCACCTGGCACCTCAAGTACCTTCTAAAAACAGCCTTCTGAGTTGAACAGCTTTTAGGCACCTTTGTTCATCACACCGTGACACTTTTTACTCAGCATTATCAGGGCTTGTGTTCAATGTGAACTTTGTACCCACAGGCAAAACCATTGCACAATGTGTTTCATCAACCGTCCAACTGGTGTTTGTCAGCTAAAAGCAGGGAAAGAAGAAACAAAAATGAAACTGAAAGACAGCACATGTTGGCTAATAAGTCCAGCAACATTCCTGTTCCTTTCGTTTCACTGAGCTTAACAAGAAATGACGACGACCCGTACACAACACTTGAAACAGAAATGCCAAACTCAAAGGGGCCAAAAGTCATTTGTTTCCAATGGAGGCTATGGGTACCTCTCTTCTCTCCTAGTCCTGTAGATCTGGGCAGCTTCTTAACCTCCTGCCGTAATACTAAATGTCACAACAGTTGCTGTTGGAAAAGGCTCCAAGGAGAGAAACAAACTGTCCAAGAATGTTGTACCAATTAATTCTGCATTGAGATTCCACTGCCCTGACCTTTTTTCATGCTCCAAGGCAGCCTGGATAAACGAAGAAGGCCAGTTGAGGCTTGTCGAGCTCAGCTCCCAGTTCATACTGGGCCCTGTGTAGCTCAGTTGGTAGAGCATGGTGCTTGCAACGCCAGGGTTATGGGTTCGATTCCCACGGGGGGCTAGTATGAAAATAAAAAAAATGTATGCACTCACTAACTAAGTCGCTCTGGATAAGAGCTTCTGCTAAAATGTAAAATAATGTTATTAGCAGTCAGCAGCAAGTAGACCATTTCAATTGAACTAGGGGGAAGGACATGTGAAATAGGGTACTAAGCCTTTGACTCTCACGTACTCAACATTAATATACTAAAAAGAGAAGTTCTCTCTCCTCCTGAGTCAAAGACATACAGTGCATTCGGGAACGTATTTAGACCCCTTGAATTTTTCCACATTTTGTTACGTTACAGCCTTATTCTAAAATTGATTAAATAAATAATTATCTACACTCAATACACCATAATGTCAAAGTAAAAATAAAAAACAGAAATACCTTATTTAAATAAGTATTGAGACCCTTTGCTATGAGACTCGAAATTGAGCTCAGGTGCATCCTGCTTCCATTTATCATCCTTGAGATGTTTCTACAACTTGATTGGAGTCCAGGGGTGGTAAATTATATTGATTGGACATGATTTGGAAATGAACACATCTGTCTATTTAAGGTCCAACAGTTGACAGTGCATGTCAGAGCAAAAACCAAGCCATGAGGTCGAAGGAATTGTCCGTAGAGCTCCGAGACAGGATTGTGTCGAGGCACAAATCTGGGGAAGGGTACCAAAACAATTCTGCAGCATTGAAGGTCCCCAAGAACACAGTGGCCTCCATCATTCTTAAATGGAAGAAGTTTGGAACTACCAAGACTCTTCCTAGAGCTGGCTGCCCGGCCAAACTGAGCAATCGGGGGAGAAGGGCCTTGGTCAGGGAGGTGACCAAGAACCCGATGGTCACTCTGACAGAGCTCCAGAGTTCCTCTGTGGAAATGGGGGAACCTTCCAAAAGGACAACCATCTCTACAGCACTCCCCCAATCAGGCCTTTATGGTAGTGTGGCCAGACGGAAGACACTCCTCAGTAAAAGGCACTTGACAGCCCGCTTGGAGTTTGCCAAAAGGCACCTAAAGACTCTCAGACCATGAGAAACAAGATTCTCTGGTCTGATGAAACCAAGATTGAACTTCTTGGCCTGAATGCCAAGGGTCCCGTCTGGAGGAAACCTGGCACCATCCCTACGGTGAAGCATGGTGGTGGCAGCATCATGCTGTGGGGATGTTTTTCAGCGGCAGGGACTGGGAGACTAGTAAGGATCAAGGGAAAGATGAACGGAGCAAAGTACTGAGAGATCCTTGATGAAAACCAGCTCCAGAGCGCTCAGGACCTCAGACTGGGGTGAAGGTTCACCTTCCAACAGGACAACGACCCTAAGCACACAGCCAAGACAACGCAGGAGTGGCTTCGGGACAAGTCTCTGAATGTCCTTAAGTGGCCCAGCCAGAGCCCGGACATGAACCAGATCGAACATCTCTGGAGAGACCTGAAAATAGCTGTGCAGTGACGCTCCCCATCCAACCTGACAGAGCTTGAGAGGATCTGCAGAGAAGAATGGGAGAAACTCCCCAAATACAGGTGTGTCAAGCTTGTAGCGTCATACCCAAGAAGACTCGAGGCTGTAATCGCTGCCAAAGGTGCTTCAACAAACTACTGAGTAAAGGGTCTGAATACGTATGTAATTGTGATTTCAGTTCTTGTATTTTTTCTAAATTTGCAAAAAAATCAAAAAAGCTGTTTTTGCTTTGTCATTTTGGGGTATTGTGTGTAGATTGATGAGGATTGTTATTTACATCCATTTTAGAATAAGGCTGTAACAAAATTTGGAAAAGTCAAGGGGTCTGAATATTGGTATTTTATTAGGATCCCCATTAGCTGTTGCAAAAGCAGCAGCTACACTTCCTGGGGTCCACACAAAACATGACACAATACAGAACACTAATAGACAAGAACAGCTCAAGGACAGAACTACATTAAAAAAAAAATTAAAGGCACACGTAGCCTACATATCAATACATACACACAAACTATCTAGGTCAAATAGGGGAGAGGCTTTGTGCCGTGAGGTGTTGCTTTATCTGTTTCTTGAAACCAGGTTTGCTGTTTATTTGAGCAATATGAGATGGAACGGAGTTCCATGCAATAATGGCTCTATTTAATACTGTACGCTTTTTTGAATTTGTTCTGGATTTGGGGACTGTGAAAATACCCCTGGTGGCATGTCTGGTGGGGTAAGTGTGTGTGTCAGAGCTGTGTGTAAATTGACTATGCAAACAATTTGGGATTTTCAACACATTAATGTTTCTTATAAAAAGAAGAAGTGATGCAGTCAGTCTCTCCTCAACTCTTAGCCAAGAGAGACTGGCATGCATAGTATTTATATCAGCCCACGATTACAATGAAGAGCAAGACGTGGCGCTCTGTTTTGGGCCAGCTGCAGCTTAACTAGGTCTTTCCTTGCAGCACTGGACCACACGACTGTACAATAATCAAGATTAGACAAAACTAGAGCCTGCAGAACTTGCTTTTTGGAGTGTGGTGTCAAAAGAGCAGAGCATCTCTTTATTACGGACAAACATCTCCCCCTCTTTACAACCATTGAATCTATATGTTTTGACCATGATAGTTTACAATCTAAGGTAATGCCAAGTAATTTAGTCTCCTCAACTTGTTCAACAGCCACACCATTAATTTCCAGATTCAGCTGAGGTCTCGAATTTAGGGAATGATGTTCAGGACCAGTTTATTAGTGGCCACCTATTGCTAAACTGACTGCAACTCTTTGTTAAGGGTTTCGGTGACTTCATTAGCTGTGGTTGCTGATGCGTATATGGTTGAATCATCAGCATACATGGACACACGTGCTTTGTTTAATGCCAGTGGCAGGTCATTGGTAAAAATAGAAAAGCGTAGAGGGCCTAGAGAGCTGCCCTGGGGTACACCACACTTTACATGTTTGACATTGGAGAAGCTTCCATTAAAGAAAACTGAGTTCAATTAGATAGATAGCGCTGAATCCACGATATGGCAGAGGTTGAAAAGCCATAACACATACAGTGGGGAAAAAAGTATTTAGTCAGCCACCAATTGTGCAAGTTCTCCCACTTAAAAAGATGAGAGGCCTGTAATGTTCGTCATAGGTACACGTCAACTATGACAGACAAAATGAGAAAGAAAAATCCAGAAAATCACATTGTAGGATTTTTAATGAAATTATTTGCAAATTATGGTGGAAAATAAGTATTTGGTCAATAACAAAAGTTTCTCAATACTTTGTTATATACCCTTTGTTGGCAATGACACAGGTCAAACGTTTTCTGTAAGTCTTCACAAGGTTTTCACACACTGTTGCTGGTATTTTGGCCCATTCCTCCATGCAGATCTCCTCTAGAGCAGTGATGTTTTGGGGCTGTCGCTGGGCAACACGGACTTTCAACTCCTCCAAAGATTTTCTATGGGGTTGAGATCTGGAGACTGGCTAGGCCACTCCAGGACCTTGAAATGCTTCTTACGAAGCCACTCCTTCGTTGCCTGGGCGGTGTGTTTGGGATCATTGTCATGCTGAAAGACACAGCCACGTTTCATCTTCAATGCCCTTGCTGATGGAAGGAGGTTTTCACTCAAAATCTCATGATACATGGCCCCATTCATTCTTTCCTTTACACGGATCAGTCGTCCTGGTCCCTTTGCAGAAAAACAGCCCCAAAGCATGATGTTTCCACCCCCATGCTTCACAGTAGGTATGGTGTTCTTTGAATGCAACTCAGCATTCTTTGTCCTCCAAACACGACGAGTTGAGTTTTTACCAAAAAGTTATATTTTGGTTTCATCTGACCATATGACATTCTCCCAATCCTCTTCTGGATCATCCAAATGCACTCTAGCAAACTTCAGATGGGCCTGGACATGTACTGGCTTAAGCAGGGGGACACATCTGGCACTGCAGGATTTGAGTCCCTGGCGGCGTAGTGTGTTACTGATGGTAGGCTTTGTTACTTTGGTCCCAGCTCTCTGCAGGTCATTCACTAGGTCCCTCCGTGTGGTTCTGGGATTTTTGCTCACCGTTCTTGTGATCATTTTGACCCCACGGGGTGAGATCTTGCGTAGAGCCCCAGATCGAGGGAGATTATCAGTGGTCTTGTATGTCTTCCATTTCCTAATAATTGCTCCCACAGTTGATTTCTTCAAACCAAGCTGCTTACCTATTGCAGATTCAGTCTTCCCAGCCTGGTGCAAGTCTACAATTTTGTTTCTGGTGTCCTTTGACAGCTCTTTGGTCTTGGCCATAGTGGAGTTTGGAGTGTGACTGTTTGAGGTTGTGGACAGGTGTCTTTTATACTGATAACAAGTTCAAACAGGTGCCATTAATACAGGTAACGAGTGGAGGACAGAGGAGCCTCTTAAAGAAGAAGTTACAGGTCTGTGAGAGCCAGAAATCTTGCTTGTTTGTAGGTGACCAAATACTTATTTTCCACCATAATTTGCAAATAAATTCATTAAAAATCCTACAATGTGATTTTCAGGAGAAAAAAAATCTCAATTTGTCGGTCATAGTTGACGTATACCTATGATGAAAATTACAGGCCTCTCTCATCTTTTTAAGTGGGAGAACTTGCACAATTGGTGGCTGACTAAATACATTTTTTCCCCACTGTATGTTTTTTCAACAACAGGTTATGGTCAATAATATCAAAGGCTGCACTGTAATTTAACAGTACAGCTCCCACAATCTTATTATTATCAATTTCTTTCAACCAATCATCAGTAATTTGTGTCAGTGCAGTACATGTTGAGCGCCCTTCCCTATAAGCATGTTGAAAGTCTGTTGTCAATTTGTTTACAGAGATATAGCATTGTATTTGGTCAAACACAATTTTTTGCTAAGAGCTGGCAGCAAGCTTATAGGTCTTCTGTTCGAACCAGTAAAGGCCGCTTTACCATTCTTGGGTAGCGGAATTACTTTGGCTTCACTCCAGGCCTGAAGACAAAGACTTTCCTCTAGGCTCAGATTAAAGATATGACAGATACAGTTGAAGTCGGAAGTTTACATACACCTTAGCCAAATACATTTAAACTCAGTTTTTCACAATTCCTGACATTTAATCCTAGTAAGAATTCCCTGTCTTAGGTCAGTTATGATCACCACTTTATTTTAAGTATGTGAAATGTCAGAATAATAGTAGAGAGAATGATTTATTTCAGCTTTTATTTATTTCATCACATTCCCAGTGGGTCAGAAGTTTACATACACTCAATTAGTATTTGGTAGCATTGCCTTTAAATTGTTTAACTTGGGTCAAACATTTTGGGTAGCCTTCCACAAGCTTCCCACAATAAGTTGGGTGAATTTTGGCCCATTCTTCCAGACAGAGCTGGTGTAACTGAGTCAGGTTTGTAGGCCTCCTTGCTCGCACACGCTTTTTCAGTTCTGCCCACAAATGTTCTATAGGATTGAGGTCAGGGCTTTGTGATGGCTTCTCCAATCCCTTGACTTTGTTGTCCTTAAGCCATTTTGCCACAACTATGGAAGTATGCTTGGGGTCATTGTCCATTTGGAAGACCCATTTGCGACCAAGCTTTAACTTCCTGACTGATGTCTTGAGATGTTCCTTCCTCATGATGCCATCTATTTTGTGAAGTGCACCAGTCCCTCCTGCAGCAAAGCACCCCCACAGCATGATGCTGCCACCCCCGTGCTTCACGGTTGGGATGGTGGTCTTCGGCTTGCAAGCATCCCCTTTTTTCCTCCAAACATAACGATGGTTATTATGGCCAAACAGTTCTATTTTTGTTTAATCAGACCAGAGGACATTTCTCCAAAAAGTATGATTTTTGTCCCCATGTGCAGTTGCAAACCGTAGTCTGGCTTTTTTATGGCGGTTTTGGAGCAGTGGCTTCTTCCTTGCTGAGCGGCCTTTCAGGTTGTCGATATAGGACTCGTTTTACTGTGGATATAGATACTTTTGTACCTGTTTCCTCCAGCATCTTCACAATGTCCTTTGCTGTTGTTCTGGGATTGATTTGCACTTTTTGCACCAAAGTATGTTAATCTCTTGGAGACATCTCCAATTGACTCAAATGATGTCAATTAGTAATAATAATAATAATAATAATAATATGCCATTTAGCAGACGCTTTTATCCAAAGCGACTTACAGTCATGCGTGCATACATTTTTGTGTATGGGTGGTCCCGGGGATCGAACCCACTACCTTGGCGTTACAATTAGCCTATCAGAAGCTTCTAAAGCCATTACATCATTTTCTGGAATTTTCCAAGCTGTTTTAAGGCACTGTCAACTTAGTGTATGTAAACTTCTGACCCACTGGAATTGTGATACAGTGAATTATAAGTGAAATAATCTGTCTGTAAACAATTGTTGGAAAAATTACTTGTGTCATGCACAAAGTAGACTAACCGACTTGCCAAAACTATAGTTTGTTAACAAGAAATTTGTGGAGTGGTTGAAAAACGAGTTTTAAATGACTCCAACCGAAGTGTATGTAAACTTCCGACTTCAATTGTAGGAGTGGCTATAGAGTCAGCTACCATCCTCAGTATCTTTCCATCTAAATTGTCAATGCCAGGAGGTTTGTCATTATTGATCGATAACAATAATTTTTCCACCTCTCCCACACTAACTTTACAAAATTCAAAACTTGCAATGCTTTTCTTTCATAATTTTTTTTATGCATGAATACGATGGCTCACTGTTCATTGTTGGCATTTCCTGCCTAAGTTTGCCCACTTTGCCAATGAAGTAATCATTAAAATAATTGGCAACATCAAATGGTTTTGTGATGAATAAGCCATCTGATTACTTTCCGAACGCACTGTACATTCAGTAAGCAACAAGGGGATAACATAAAGAACATTCAGTGCCTGCAGCTATCTCACAGATAGGCCTAATGCCTATAGGGTAGAAGCGGGATTGAGGAAATTATTTCAAAGGGCACAAAGACATAAGAACCCAGTTCTGGTCATGCATTGTACATCTACATGAATGGAGCACATTCCGCTCCCACTTCCCCTTCCAGGCTCACAATTGATACAAAGATTAGGCTATATTACAAATGTCCTTCATATTTCTTACCAGAGCACAATTTAGCCCAATTTGCCAGTTAGCTACATATGTACTTGAGTATTTGTCATTTAAAAACCTATTTTCTGTGTATTTGCGTATTTTCAAATAATGTGGCCTGAATCAGTTACTTCCATTCGAAGTATTTGAAATTATTTTTCAAATAATTTCCTATAAATAGCCTGCTATTTGAAAGTATTTTTAAACACTATTTTCAAATACCTGGGTTAAATGCATGGGAGTGAGTTTGAGTCAGTGTATTTGAGTATTTTCAAATACTTTCCAAGTATATTTCCAAATACATTCCAATATTGAATTACACGTCATTTCAAATAAATAGCTAAATACTTACTTCCAAATGCCTTTGAAAGTAATGAAAGTACCCTAAATAGTATTAAAACCCAGGTCTGTTAGCTACTAGACTAACTGACGTTCACATCACACCCAAAACCATAAAAGTGTATGCAATTATATAGTACCCCTTCCTAAAATACCCAGTACACTGAGCAGCATAATTGGTGTGGCTTTGCAAGACCGTGATACTGTAGATCTTATCAGTAAGAAGATACTGTACTACCACATTCAATCCCTAAAGACTTCATTTGTCAGTGTGAATTACTGCAGTCAGGAGATTGTGTAACCCCTTCAGACGAGTGCCCAAGCGTTGTTAAGCATAAGCACTCAGGTCTGGTCCTTATCAGAGTGGTGTTGACCAACCACAGTGTGAATCAAGTGTTTACGTTCCGTTTCAGCAGTATCACAACTCTGCTCTAGTCAGACAGTGGCTCGGGACAAAGAGTGGGTCTCTGTAGCCGCCTTGAGTGTTGACGGATTTAAGAGTTTAATACACAAAACATATGTGATTGGACTTGTACTGTTATGCATACTGTACTCCAATGGAGTGCAAAGAAAGAGAAGAGAACAGGATTAGGCTGACTGCTATGCCAGATTTATGGGATTGGGTCTCTGTGGGACTAATCCATGTGTGGAAGAAAAGGCTAACGATATTAATTGAAACCTAGTTTGTCGTAATATCTGCAACATCAAAGGAAAATATATTGAATTGTTGCTCTATACTCTAGCATTAGTCTATACAGAGATGCTATTCAGAATTTCAGACTACATTTGTAATGAAAATCTCATACGGCCTTATTCTACCTTTCTTTGTTTACTCTGCCTGAGGGCAAAGACTGTGTTATTTTGTGAATCAATGGTTGGTCCGCCATCCTTTGGCAGAAAACGTTTGTATATCAACAAATTATTTACACTCCATTCCCCCCTAATTTAACCTCTGGGCCCTGACTATGACCAACACTGTTACCACTTATAATTCTGGACACCTCAGGGTCTGTACTGGAGGAGAAAGGATGACCAGTCAAACTGACCTGTATCTCCTCGTAGGCCTCGTCAATAGTGGTGACCTGGTGCTGCTCGTGTAAGGCTGGCTCGTCACAGAAGAAGCACACCAGGCTCTTGTCGCTAAGGCAGAAAAGCTTGACCTTCTCGTGGTCCTTGCAGGGATAGGAACTCCTCTGCGCGTTGAGGATTGCATCCAGCGGGAAGGCTGAGTAGCGTTCCACGATGTTGGACAGCTTGAGGCTTGGGGAGAGAAGAGGGTCTGCGAAGGTCCTCCTGCACTCAGGACAGTCTCGTACACCATGGGGCTCCTGTCTGCTCCAGTGCTCAGTGATGCACTTTCGACAGAAATAGTGCTCACAGCCGAAACTGACAGGGTCCTGGTAGATACTCAGACAGATGGAACACAGGAGCTCATCCTTCAGACAGCAAGCCATTTGCAAACACAGAGGTTGAGCTGCATCTAACTGCACACTGGCTATACTTTTTTAATACAATGCTCTGGCCTGTGAGAGATCAACTCAGGGTTTTTTTCTTGACTGGCAGTTCATTGACATCCACTTCAGAATCTTGGCCACTCTTCTATGATTTTCCTGTAGAGGGAAAAAAAAACTGCCATATCCATCTGAGAGCACTATCCAACAAGCAGCAATTCACATATATGGGTATTAAAAATGTGTATACATAAAACTACATCTGATAAAGGGATCAAGGATACTGGCATTGCTGACTAGCGCTAAGTGCAGTAAACCAACTATCTTTGCCTTCATCTATTGGTAAACAATAGCCAGCAACGACAGACTGGTTGCTGGAAGTTAGCTATGATTTTACAACTTGTTAGGAAATGTGAACCACTGTCAATGCTTTGCCTTATCAAAAGGATATAGCTTTTTTAATTGCATTCTCCTTGTCTTCTAGCTACGAAGATGGAGTGTCGCTCACAGTAACTGCAGTATTTTTACCATTGATTTTGACCTGTCCTCCCTTCGACACTGGTCATATCAGCTAGCAAGCTAGCTATGTTTTGAAGCTAGCCAGCTACGGCTAACGAATCGACATGTTTATAAAACGTGAGACAGCAGGCTCCCTTCAGTTGCCAAACAAACGTATTTAACTAACGTTAACGTTTGTTACCTGTATATTTCTGTACTTTACTTCGCTTGTCAGTTAGCTCATCATTAACATTTTCAGTTGTCAAACTGACAAACTAACGTTAGCTTGCTAGCGTTTGCTATCTAACGTTAATTGGCTAGCTAGCGAGCTAGTTATAGCTAACGTTAGTTGCCTTGCTGGCCAGCTGGATTTGTAAACATAGCTATCATCTGCTTCCTCCATAGGGAAGATAATGTGCTAAACTTACCTTAGCAAGTCTCCTTCTGTAACGTTACTTCAAATCAGTGTGCTTTAAACGCGACCCTGTCTGATCTTTCCCAAAACAATCAAAGAAGACAGCTCCACATCATATAAATCATTTCAGACAACCTCACTCACGGCACGGCTGTCACACTGACATGCACAACTTCTGACTTTCTGCTCATGTCCCTTTCAGGAAGGAAAGGAACACAGATAGAACAATGAGCCAGATAATTCACCGGATGTATAAATGTGAAGCATCCGGTTGGCGTTTCCACTCACTACCAAATATGGTGATGAGAGGAAGCCCAGTGGCCAGCAGTGGGAGAAGATCAAGCGAGATGGATTTTGTCTGACATTCTGCTAAATTTCTCATCGATGAAACATTTGATCTCCATACAGTTTATTGTTTCCAAACTTACACTCTATAACAAACAGAGTGGACTGCGTTTTGTAGACCTTTTGCCTAAGTTTCTAAAAAATGGGGTTGTTTAGAAGGGGTGCAAGGGCGAATTTAGTTATTGCAGTTGTGCACTTCACAGAGTAGGCGTTCCCTAACGGAAATATGAAAATAAATGCTAGAACGCGCCAATAGTATCTCACTAGCTCGTGATTAGCTCTGCCCAACTTCTTGCTTGTTCTGCCCACTATGATTCATTTGCTCCCATTGGAAATGACAGTATACGGTCTATCTTGTGTGAATTATAAACAAATATTTGACAGCAATAGCGCAAACCAACTCTTCTTCTTCTTCTTTGGTATCATGGCGTTCGCACATTTTGTTTGTGCATGCCGCCACCTACTGTGCGATAGTGTATGTTCAACCACGTTACATTTGTGTGTTTTTCTTTTAAATAAATAAATGATATTTGCAACACCAACCAACCCTAAACCTATATAACACTATTTCATAAAACATCTCAAAACATCTTATAACTCTTCTGCAGTCGAATCTCATACACAGTTACTTCTCTGCAGCTGCCACCTACACTGCCTCCAGTGATGCTATCTCTTTCATTGTTACCCAACGCTTAGGTTTACCTCCACTTTACTCATATCCTTCCATATCCTTGTCTGTACATAATGCCCTGAATCTTTTCTACAACATCCGGAAATCTGCCCCCTTTATTCTATGTACCCAACGCACTAGAAGACCAGTTCTTAAAGCCTTTAGCCGTATCCTTATTCTAGTCCTCCTCTGTTCCTCTGGTGATGTAGAGGCTAACCCAGGCCCTGCAGCCCTCAGTATCACTCCTACTCCCCAGGCACTATCATTTGTTGACTTCTGTAATCGCAAAAGCCTTGGTTTCTTGCATGTTAATATCCGAAGTCTACTTCCTAAGTTTGAGTTATTCACTGCGTTAGCACACTCCGCCAACCCTGATGTTCTAGCAGTGTCTGAATCCTGGCTTAGGAAGGCCACCAAAAATTCTGAAATTTCCATCCCCAACTATAACATTTTCCGTCTAGATAGAACTGCCAAAGGGGGTGGAGTTGCAATCTACTGTAGAGATAGCCTGCAGAGCTCTATCATACTATCCAGGTCTGTGCCCAAACAGTTTGAGCTTCTACTTCTAAAAATCCACCTTTCCAGAAATAAGTCTCTCACTGTTGCAGCTTGCTACAGACCCCCCTCAGCCCCCAGCTGTGCCCTGGACACCATATGTGAATTGATTTCCCCCCATTTATCCTCAGAGTTCGTACTGCTTGGTGACCTAAATTGGGATATGCTCAACATCCCGGCCATCCTACAATCCAAACTAGATGCCCTCAATCTCACACAAATTATCAACGAACCTACCAGGTACAACCCTATATCCGTAAACATGGGTACCCTCATAGACATCATCCTGACAAATTTACCCTCTAAATACACCTCCGCTGTCTTCAACCAGGATCTCAGCGATCACTGCCTTATTGCCTGCGTCCGTAACGGGTCCGCAGTCAAACAACCACCCCTCATCACTGTCAAACTCTCCCTAAAACACTTTAGCGAGCAGGCCTTCCTAATTGACCTGGCCCAGGTATCCTGGATGGATATAGATCTCATTCCGTCAGTAGAGGATGCCTGGTTGTTCTTTAAAAGTAATTTCCTCTCAATCTTAAATAAACATGCCCCATTCAAAAAATACAGAACTAAGAACAGATATAGCCCCTGGTTCTCCTCAGACTTGACTGCCCTTGACCAGCACAAAAACATCCTGTGGCGTACTGCATTAGCATCAAATAGCCCCCGCGATATGCAACTTTTCAGGGAAGTTAGGAACCAATATACACAAGCAGTCAGGAAAGCAAAGGCTAACTTTTTCAAACAGAAATTTGCATCCTGTAGCACTAACTCCAAAAAGTTTTGGGACACTGTAAAGTCCATGGAGAATAAGAGCACTTCCTCCCAGCTGCCCACTGCACTGAGGCTAGGAAACACTTATCACCACCGATAAATCTACAATAATCGAGAATTTCAACAAGCATTTTGCTACGGCTGGCCATGCTTTCCACCTGGCTACCACTACCCCGGCCACCAACTCTGCACCCTCCGCTGCAACTTGCCCATGCCCCCCACCCGCTTCTCCTTCACACAAATTCAGACAGCTGGTGTTCTGAAAGAGCTGCAAAATCTGGACCCCTACAAATCAGCTGGGCTAGACAATCTGGACCCTTTCTTTCTAAAACTAGCCGCCGAAATTGTCGCAACCCCTATTACTAGCCTGTTCAACCTCTCTTTCGTAACGTCTGAGATCCCCAGAGATTGGAAAGCTGCCGCGGTCATCCCCCTCTTCAAAGGGGTGACACTCTAGATCCAAACTGTTACAGACCTATATCCATCCTGCCCTGCCTTTCGAAAGTATTTGAAAGCCAAGTTAACAAACAGATCACCCGACCATTTCGAATCCCACCGTACCTTCTCCGCTATGCAATCCGGTTTCCGAGCTGGTCATGGGTGCACTTCAGCCACGCTCAAGGTCCTAAACGATATTATAACCGCGATCGATAATAGACAGTACTGTGCAGCCGTCTTCATCGACCTGGCCAAGGCTTTCGACTCTGTCAACCACCACATTCTTATTGGCAGACTAAATAGCCTTGGTTTCTCAAATGACTGCCTCGCCTGGTTCACCAACTACTTCTCAGATAGAGTTCAATGTGTCAAATCGGAGGGCCTTTTGTCTGGACCTATGGCAGTCTCTATGGGGGTGCCACAGGGTTCAATTCTTGGGCTAACTCTTTTCTCAGTGTATATCAATGATGTCGCTCTTGCTGCTGGTGACTCTCAGATCCACCTCTACGCAGACGACACCATTTTGTATACATCTGGCCCTTCATTGGACACTGTGTTAACAAACCTCCAAACGAGCTTCAATGCCATACAACACTCCTTCAGTAGCCTCCAACTGCTCTTAAACACTAGTAAAACTAAATGCATGCTCTTCAATCGAACGCTGCTGGCACCCGCCCACCCGACTAGAATCACTACTCTCGACGGGTCTGACCTAGAGTATGTGGACAACTACAAATACCTAGGTGTCTGGTTAGACTGTAAACTCTCCTTCCAGACTCACATTAAGAATCTCCAATCCAAAGTTAAATATAGAATCGGCTTCCTATTTCGCAACAAAGCCTCCTTCACTCATGCTGCCAAACATGCCCTCGTAAAACTGACTATCCTACCGATCCTTGACTTCAGCGATGTCATTTATAAAATAGCCTCCAACACTCTACTCAGCAAATTGGATGTAGTCTATCACAGTGCCATCCGTTTTGTCTCCAAAGCCCCATACACTACCCACCACTGTGACCTGTACGCTCTTGTTGGCTGGTCCTCACTACATGTTCGTCGTCAAACCCACTGGCTCCAGGCCATCTATAAATCACTGCTAGGCAAATCCCCGCCTTATCTTAGCTCATTGGTCACCATAGCAGCACCCACCCGTAGTCTGCGCTCCAGCAGGTATATCTCACTGGTCATCCCCAAAGCCAATACCTCCTTTGGCCGCCATTCCTTCCAGTTATCTGCTGCCAATGACTGGAACGAATTGCAAAAATCTCTGAAGCTGGAGACTCTTATCTCCCTCACTAACTTTAAGCATCAGTTGTCAGAGCACCTTACCGATCACTGCACCTGTACACAGCCCATCTGAAATTAGCCCACCCAACTACCTCATCCCTATATTGTTATTTATTTTGCTCTTTTGCACCCCAGTATCTCTATTTGCACATAATCTCTTGCACATCTAGCATTCCAGTGTTAATACTAATTGTAATTATTTTGCACTATAGCCTATTTATTGCCTTACCTCCATAACTTGCTACATTTGCACACACTGTATATATATTTTCTGTTGTATTTTTTACTTTATGTTTTTTTACCCCATATGTAACTCTGTGTTGTTGTTTTTATCGCACTGTTTTGCTTTATCTTGGCCAGGTCGCAGTTGTAAAGGAGAACTTGTTCTCAACTGGCTTACCTGGTTAAATAAAGGTGAAATAAAAATAAATAAAATAAACACTCAAACTACTTTGACCCTATTTGCTCCTTCACCATGCCAACGGCCTGAGAGGACAGGACACCCCCACTCGACACACCCTGTAACTCTTCTTTAGTCAAATCTCGTATACCCAAATACTTCTCTGCAGCTGCCACCACAGCATCTATTTTTTGTGATTTATGTTCCATTTCTGCGATACAGTTGATATTGCTATGAACGCTAAGAAGCCAACCTTACTGAAATTCAAAACACTCCTATCCCTCTGTGATGACACAAATCAACTACTCACTGGGATCCTCTCAGGATTCCTCACGCTTGACCTATCCTCCTCTACTTTCTTCACTGCCTCAGCATACGACACCTTCTGCACTACTCTGACTCTGGTCACTTCAACCTGCCTCTCTTGCACCAGACACTACTGATTCCCAGCAACATGGGCACCCCTACAGTTGACACACACAACTTTATCCACCGAAAAGATACAATCCTCTGTCCCATGCCCTCCTGCACACTTCCCACATCTTGGAATCTCCTTCCTACACACTGCTGCGACATGACCATAAACGTTGCACCTGAAACAGCGCAATGGATTTGGCACAAAAACTCTAACTGGATAAAATATATACAGTATCCTAACATGACTTTGTCTGGTAGAGACTCTGACTTAAAACTCAAAAGGACTGACAGTGACAGCACCAAACGGCGGGCGTCACAAACACCAGGAATCTACAACTTCAATTGCCTCACCTCCACACTTAACGCTACCCCAGAAATCACTCCTTTCAATGGTGCCCTGTTCCTAAGAGCAAAGCAAGAAACAGATCTTGACCCCATTTGCGTGACACGGCGCGCCTACTCCCTCTGGTCAGAAGAAACTCAAACAAAAATCACAAGTCCACTACAGATTACCTTCACTGATTCAACAGCACTCAACTCCTTTTCCACCCACTCTGAAAGCACAAATGGATCCGCCAAAAGGCAAGGGTCCACTTTCTCCATTTTTTATCATGTCCAACGATGCCAAGCTCTTCACCACACCTTCCACCTCATTTCATTTGTCCCCTTTATCTTCAATTTTTCCTCCAGAACTCGGTCTGACACACAGCTCACTCTGTTTGCACTTGACACCAATCTTCTTCGACACCACATCTCCATTTCTATCACCATCTTCCTCAGATTCAAATCCAACCTCCTCTTCCTCTTGTTCCGCCTCCGTTCCTCCTCAGGAATCCATGTTTCTGTGTCCCTGTCCCAATATTCCTGTTCTTGTTCCATGATTCCTCTTCAGAGCCATATGGTTGCTGCAAAACTCCAGCTTCTCACTAGGTTCACTTCAACATTAATTTGACAAGCCAACCCTCTTTGGGTTCCCCTGTCCAGAAAAACAAACCAACTCCTCCACCTGTGCGAACTATGAGTGTCACACTGCCACATCAAAAGTCTTTGTTCAATCTGTGGTTGCCTATTCACATACACGTTATACATTTTTGTTAAATGTGTGTTTAGAAAGCGTAAGTGATTATGTACATACAAGTACATAGTGTGCACAGATTTGCAGATGTTAACGCAGGTGCAGCGAAATGCTTGTGTTTCTAGCTCCAACAGTCCAGTAATACCTAGCAATACAAAACAATACACACATAATCCAAAAAGTAAAAAGGAACAAATTAACAAATATCACTACGAGCATTGTTAGAGTCTGGAATATAAATATGTCAGAGGCGGCTGGAGGGAGGAGCTATTGGAGGACGGGCTCGTTGTAATGCCTGGAATGGAATTAATATAACGGAGCCAAACATATGTTTGATGTGTTTGATACCGTTCCATTGATTCCATTCCAGCAATTACAATGAGCCCGTTCTCCTATAGCTCCTCCCACCAGCATCCTCATAACCTCCTGCCAAATATATGACCACATTAGAGACCCATATTTCCCACAGATCATACAGACCCACAAAGAATTTGAAAACAAATGAAACATTAATAAACTCCCATATCTGTTAGGCGAAATATCGCAGTGTGCAATCACAGCAGCGAGATTTGTGGCACATTGCCATGAGAAAAGGGCAACCAGTGGAGCACAAACAACATTGTAAATACAACCTATATTTATCTGTTTATTTATTTTCCCTTTCATACTTCAGTCTATGGTGGCCTCTCTCAAAAGCAAGGCTATGCTCACTGACTTAGTACATAGTCAAATATTTTCTTAATTTGGGGTCAGTCACAGTGGTCAGGTATTCTGCCACTGTGTACTCTCTGTTTAGGGCCAGATATCATTCCAATTTGCAGTTTTTTGGTTGATTCTTTCCAGTGTGTCAAATAGTTTTGCTTTCTCATTTTGCTTTCTCATAATTTGGCTGGGTCTAAATGTGTTTCTGTCCTGGGGCTCTATGGGCTCTGTTTGTGTTTGTGAACAGAGACCCAGAACCAGCTGTCTGAGGGGACTCTTCTCTAGGTCCATCACTCTGTAGGTGAGGGCTTTGTGGTGGAATGTGTGGGCATCGCTTCCTAGGTGGTTGTAGAATTTAACAGCTCTTTTCTGGATTTTGATAACTAGTGGGTATAGTCCTAATTCTGCTCTGCATACATTGTTTGGAGTCTCTCTCGCTCCCCCAGACCTGCTGTTTCGACCTCTGAATGCATGGCTATGACAAGCCAACTGACATTGACTCCAGAGCAATGTTCCCTCTAAGCTGTGTGTGCACTGGCGCGCAGTAGCCCTGCTGCTCAGCTCCCCGGGACTGCCTCACAGAGCACAGAAGAACTATCAGCCCAAGGAGAGAAGCATGCAGTTGCGATTTTAGCATGTAAATCTTAGTGGGGGAAAAAAAAAAAATATGTTTTAGATGCATGCCAGCAAAGCCACTACACAACACAACACTAAACAATACATTAATTGCACTATAACGGTGACAAACGGTGCCCACAAACTGTTAGGGCCTACATAAAGCTGTCCCAACAGCAGAGCTTTCTTTTCATCACCATGGAGTGAATCCTTACCACTGCTACACCTGGCTATCAGCAGAGCCTTGTCTGGCAGCTAAACAGTTCATTCAGCCTCATTTACTGCCTTTGAAAAAAACATTGCTGATATGGCTGACTTTCTTAAACAAATGTGGTTTCTACTGACAATTGAGATGTACAAACTATGGCATAAGGGAACGATGAGCGGATAAGAGGCAATCCGTAATTCCGATTAAGACATTAATGAGCGAGCTAGGACGGACATAGTCAATATAACTATTTGTTCAGCACTTTTGAAATGTACAGCGACAGAATTCAGAACATGGGCCGTTCTTACAGTATTCTCCCTGTACACCAAGTCAGAACCGTAGGATAAATAAAGGGGGCATATAAGCAGACAATGAAAGCTCTTATATTCAATGATTACATTTCTCGAAAACACCAAGTGCACCACCAAGTCAGAACAGTAGGCTAAGTTATGAGTGGGAAAGGGACCAAATTATTAAGGTGAGGCACATGGGCTACTAACAGCTTACTACACAACATACACTTAGTATTACTTTCTCAGCTACAGTATACGTATCTCCCTGGCATATTACATCATTTATGCAGCAGCATACAATACATTTTTGGACTCACCTTGTTGTGCTATGCTCACTTGAATAGGAAGGTGGCGCGGCGATCCTTCTTGCGGGCAAATTTTGTCATCAAACTTTGTCATCAAAGTCTAGCATTCTCTGGATTTATGGTGCTTTCAAGACAACTGGGAACTTGGAAAAAAGGTTGAATCATGATGTCAGTGATCTTCAGGTTGGAGCTCTAGAAAGAGGCCAGAGTTCCCGACTTGGAATTCAGAGTTGGATGACCGTTCAAACCGTATTTTCCCAGTCTGAGCTCGTTTTTTTCTGAGTTCCCAGTTGTCTTGAACTCACTGAAGTCTGAGATTTCCCAGTTCCAAGTTTCCAGTTGTTTTGAACGCGGCAGAAGTCATGCTGGATTGACAGCATGGCCACATGTATTCAAACTTTTCTGGCCAATGGTGTTGAATGTTTATCCTTTTAAGCTTTGAAAATAGACCCTTAAACCCAGACTTGGACCACACACCCAATCTACTGAATAGCAGGCTAGTGATTGCTTTGCAACACTTGCAGTTAGCCACTGATTCCTTCCAAACCACTCATTGTTGAATTTGCGATTTCCAACTTTTTGTGTAATGTTTATGTCCAATGGCCGATGAACACCAATACGTTTTATCTAAAATTTGGATTGAAAAGGATTTGTCAGTAGATTGTCGACGTGATTCATGATGATGACTGCTTGTCTAGCTTGATAGCTAAGACTTTGAAAGTATGATGTTGGCATGCTCAGTCCAATCAAAGCTACGGTAGATATAACGTGATTTGACATCATTTTATCTGTGACCAATGATCTTGCGCCTTCTTGGATGGGCACTTCTAATGTAACTCTATGGCAGCACCCAAGGGGCTTGAATTTTCGAGCTCTCCCCTTAGATTTTGCGGTGACGTAGTGTCCCCATGAGTGACAGAACACTGAGCCAATCACAGCGCAACTAGAGGACATTACCAACCCCTACGCTCCGTATTTTCCGCTGGCTGCCCCACCACCACCACAGTAAGCACTGAGCTAGGCTGAAACACCTGCATTTTGGAGCTGTCTTACTTTTTTTTCATTGTTTGCAAACTGATATATGACACGTATTACTGCCAAAATAACATGCAAAACAGGCAACAAAAACAAAACAATTAATTTTGTATTTTCTTTGTTGAGCTAAACAGGTGGGGTTCTGCCCCACCTGACCTGAATGACAGGTCGCCACTGGAAGCATGACATTTAACTTCACTCAACTTTCTAGAGTTTTCCCTGTTAGTTAACACTATCAACATTTCCCTTTACTGTGGCAATTGTGATCGAATCGATGCAATATTAGCCACTTTCAATGCAACATAGCGAAACAAAACGAACTATGCAAGATATTTTGTTGTAGGCAGAACGCACCGGAGTTCGATTCTATTGTGCAAGACTCACTCAGCCCCTACTCTACATAGACAGGTGCTGCATAGCCAATCAGTAGGCCTATATGCAAAAAGACCATTGCCATATATGGACCTATGCCATTTACTTTGAACTTGGCCTGTGTTTACAGCTGTGGTCCTGAATAGATGCACTTGTTTTGAGATCAAAGCAAGAGCTGCATGTAGCCACGTGTGCACATTTTGTTCATATCCTTTGCTAGTTAGTTAGTCTGCTAAATGACTAAAATGTAAAATGTAAATATCCTTTGCTAGTTAGTGAGTTATTAGCCCAGTTATAGATAATTTGTAGTCAGAAATAGGTGAGTGATTGCTTCCTACAAGAGCACAAAAGCTGTACATTTCTAGACATCTTTGAAAAGCAAGTCAAGTAAAGAGTTTTTTTTTTGTCTTAAAGGGGCAGTGTTGTATTTTGAGACAGGCTTGAAAAAGCTAAGTTGCCAATAGGCAGAGGGTAGCATAATTTGTCTGATTCTCTGTAATAATGGTATGGGAATAATAATGCATTTTATTTTGTAAAGTGTTTTTTTGCATCAAACAACACAACATTTTCAGTCACCTCCTTGTCTGAAGGACAAGTGGATAAATAGGTTAATCAAATCAAATCAAAATGTATTTGCCACATGCGCCGAATACAACAGGTGTAGACATTACAGTGAAATGCTTACTTACAAGCGCTTAACCAACAATGCATATTTTTTTTAAGTGTTAAGTTTTTAAAAAAAAAGCAAATAACTAAAGAGCAGCAGTAAAATAAAATAACAATAGGGAGGCTATATACAGGGGGGGTACCGATGCAGAGTCAATGTGCGGGGGCACCGGCTAGTCTAGGTAATTGAGGTAATATGTACAGTGGGGCAAAAAAGTATTTAGTCAGCCACCAATTGTGCAAGTTCTCCCACTTAAAAAGATGAGAGAGGCCTGTAATTTTCATCATAGGTACACGTCAACTATGACAGACAAATTGAGAAAAGAAAATCCAGAAAATCCCATTGTAGGATTTTTAATGAATTTATTTGCAAATTATGGTGGAAAATAAGTATTTGGTCACCTACAAACAAGCAAGATTTCTGGCTCTCACAGACCTGTAACTTCTTCTTTAAGAGGCTCCTCTGTCCTCCACTCGTTACCTGTATTAATGGCACCTGTTTGAACTTGTTATCAGTATAAAAGACACCTGTCCACAACCTCAAACAGTCACACTCCAAACTTCACAATGGCCAAGACCAAAGAGCTGTCAAAGGACACCAAAAACAAAATTGTAGACCTGCACCAGGCTGGGAAGACTGAATCTGCAACAGGTAAGCAGCTTGGTTTGAAGAAATCAACTGTGGGAGCAATTATTAGGAAATGGAAGACATACAAGACCACTGATAATCTCCCTCGATCTGGGGCTCCATGCAAGATCTCACCCCGTGGGGTCAAAATGATCACAAGAACGGTGAGCAAAAATCCCAGAACCACACGGGGGGACCTAGTGAATGACCTGCTGAGAGCTGGGACCAAAGTAACAAAGCCAACCATCAGTAACACACTACGCCGCCAGGGACTCAAATCCTGCAGTGCGAGACGTGTCCCCCCTGCTTAAGCCAGTACATGTCCAGGCCCGTCTGAAGTGCATTTGGATGATCCAGAAGAGGATTGGGAGAATGTCATATGGTCAGATGAAACCAAAATATAACTTTTTGGTAAAAACTCAACTCGTCATGTTTGGAGGACAAAGAATGCTGAGTTGCATCCAAAGAACACCATACCTACTGTGAAGCATGGGGTTGGAAACATCATGCTTTGGGGCTGTTTTTCTGCAAAGGGACCAGGACGACTGATCCGTGTAAAGGAAAGAATGAATGGGGCCATGTATCGTGAGATTTTGAGTGAAACCCTCCTTCCATCAGCAAGGGCATTGAAGATGAAACGTGGCTGGGTCTTTCAGCATGACAATGATCCCAAACACACCGCCCGGGCAACGAAGGAGTGGCTTCGTAAGAAGCATTTCAAGGTCCTGGAGTGGCCTAGCCAGTCTCCAGATCTCAACCCCATAGAAAATATTTGGAGGGAGTTGAAAGTCTGTGTTGCCCAGCGACAGCCCCAAAACATCACTGCTCTAGAGGAGATCTGCATGGAGGAATGGGCCAAAATACCAGCAACAGTGTGTGAAAACCTTGTGAAGACGTACAGAAAACGTTTGACCTGTGTCATTGCCAACAAAGGGTATATAACAAAGTATTGAGAAACTTTTGTTATTGACCAAATACTTATTTTCCACCATCATATGCCAATAAATTCATAAAAAATCCTACAATGTGATTTTCTGGATTTTTTTTTCTAATTTTGTCTGTCATAGTTGACGTGTACCTATGATGAAAATTACAGGCCTCTCTCATCTTTTTAAGTGGGAGAACTTGCACAATTGGTGGCTGACTAAATACTTTTTTTCCCCACTGTACATGTGGGTAGAGTTAAAGTGACTATGCATAAATAATAGACAGAGTAGCAGCAGTGTACAAGAGGGGGTGGGGGTGGGGGGGGCAGTGCAAATAGTCAGGGTAGCAATGATTAGCTGTTCAGGAGTCTTATGGCTTGGGGGTAGAAGCTGTTGAGAAGCCTTTTGGACCTAGACTTGGTGCTCCGGTACCGCTTGCCGTGCTGTAGCAGAGAGAACAGTCTATGACTAGGGTGGCTGTAGTCTTTGACAAGTTTGAGGGCCTTCCTATGACACCGCCTGGTATAGAGGTCCTGGATGGCAGGAAGCTTGGCCCCAGTGATGTACTGGGCCGTACACACTATCCTCTGTAGTGCCTTGCGGTCGGAGGCCGAGCAGTTGCCATACCAGGCGGTGATGCAACCAGTCAGGATGCTCTCGAATGTGCAGCTGTATAACTTTTTGAGGATCTGACGACCCATGCCAAATCTTTTCAGTCTCCTGAGGGGGAATAGGCTTTGTCGTGCCCTCTTCATGACTCTCTTGGTGTGTTTGGACCATGATAGTTCGTTGGTGATGTAGACACCAAGGAACTTGAAGCTCTCAACCTGTTCCACTACAGCCCCGTCGATGAGAATGGGGGCGTGCTCAGTCCTCTTTTTTTTCCTGTAGTCCACAATCATCTCCTTTGTCAAGCCCTGCATGTTTTTTTCAAAAGTCTCATGGAATGTAGGCCTACATTAAACACCAGACATTGGCTGCTACTTAAGGCTGAATGATAGAACAGCTATTTCCATGTTTAAATGTTATAGGATGCATTTTCCCTATTGTTTTTGATGGTAGGCCACTCTGGTAGGCCTACATTATGATCAAATAGTTGCACAGAATTTTCACAATGTTGAAGTTTGCGCTCAGCAGACTTGAAATTTCCTCAAGTCTCCTGAGGTGTTGAACTGTTGCACCCTCAAAATAGTATTTTCATTATTGCGCTCCACATCTAATTTCCCATTTAAACTATAGAAGTTGTCAGTATAAAAGAGAGATATTTCAGAATCCTGTGACCCTCTACTAATAAGATCCATTGTAATACCCTAGAGATTTACCGCATAATACTTTTTCTAGCAGAAATCTACTGTCACTGCTGACGAAAATGAACATTATCAATAAAGACTATTTGGTTATTGTACTATTGCAGCATAGATACTGGGGACTGAGACAGAGGGTGTTGGGGACACTATGGCCACCGTTCAAAGTTACCCCTGGATGGGGCCAATGTGAACATTTTCTCTTCAAAACATGTTTAAATCCTGTTCTGTTAAGCACTAGCTGCCAGATTGACAGAGGTATTGACAGATTGACAGAGTTATTGAGGGGAGTTAGAGGAACATAAATGGAACTTACATTGGCCGCACTTCTACGGGACATAACATGCTTTCCATGTCCTCTGTTGCTAATTATGACAGGGAGGACTGGAGCACTAACAGACCATCAGTCTCTAAAACAGTTTGCAATGTTGCTGGAAATAATCCTGGAACCTGGAACCCCTAGGGAATCCTGGAACCTGCAACATACAAGTACTGCCAAAATAAGAAAACACCAACATAAAGTGTCTTAATAGGGCGTTGGGCTACCACGAGCCGCCAGAACAGCTTCAATGCGCCTTGGTATAGATTCTACAAGTGTCTGGAACTTTGTTGGATGGATGCGACACCATCTGTGAACGAGAAATTCTGTAATTTGGTGTTTTGTTGATGGTGGTGGAAAACGCTGTCTCAGGCGCCACTCCAGAATCTCCCATAAGTGTTCAATTAGGTTGAGATCTGGTGACTGAGACACACACACACACACACACACAGCCTTTAAACCCCCTATGCTCCTTTGAGACCCCTCTTTCAAAGTCACTGAGATCTCTACTTCTAGCCATGTTATCCAAAATAATGGGCAACTGGGAATTTTTAAACATGACGGGATGTTTTAATTGCTTAATTAAGTCAGGAGCTAAACCTGTTTGGAATCACCTGCTTTCAATATACTTTGTATCCCTCATTTACTCGAGTGTTTCCTTTATTTTGGCAGTTACCTGTATATGAGATTGATATGCCACACAACTGTTTCAAATGTTTCTTGTGAGGGTTATCTTGCTCGCTATATGATTGCAATAAAAGATGTGTGATCTTATTTCAATACAGTACTTGACTTTTTTGACTATTTCTAACGCGAAACGATCAAAGTTGATACTGCTGCTAGAACATGAATGGGGGAACGGGATTTAAAAAATCCCTCACGAAGTGATGTTTACTACGGTCACGTGGGTCGTACTGAGGTACGGATGTAAAAATCCATCAAAATCTGCCGTTGTCGCCCATTCAAGTTAGCCCCAAGGTTGCCTTGTTAAATCTTGTTCATTCTCTTAAATGAAATACTCGGACTGTTTTCTTATTAGCTGGGAATGTTATTTGACATGTCTGATGATACAACATACTTTGGTGATATTGTTATCAACCTACTGCATACCCCTTAAAAATAAAATTTTTAGTGTGCATGGTGTGCTATTAGTGTGCTAACACTCATTAAAACAGACAGGTAGAATAGCTAGCATAGCTAACCATCGCTAGCATTCACTGGTTGAAGTAACTTTTGAGTGTAATTGAGTTGACTGGTGACTATGACATGTACAGTATATATCATTCACAACATTTGGACAGGAGCTATAATGCCAGTTATAATTCCCCCCCAAAAATGAACTGTGTGTGTCGTTATTGCTTGAAATCAGGCTTGGCTGCACTGCTTTCAATGGGGCAAGATTGCTTCCGTACCCTGCTCGTCCCTCCTTCCGTGAATTTAGTTGAAAATATAACTTTGCCTTGTGGACCTATTGGAGCATCAATCAACTTTTTCAACCTTTATTAAATTTTTTACTGAAGGCCACTCTAATAATTATGTTAATCCAAATATAGTTACTGGTGATGAGAAAGGATAATACAACATCATATTATGCGCATAAATAAACGGTACAAAAAAATCTTAGTTCAACCAGCAGGTGGTGATAGTATTATATAAATACAAAACTCTTTATACAAAAATGTCCCATCCATCATTCATGAATTCTAGTTGAGCTGATGTTTTGAATGTATTACTCAGTATCTGTTACCAGTCAGTTGCTGCTTATTTAGAGAGAATCCACCCGTTTCAATAGGTGTATAGGAAAAAAGCAATAAACAAAGCCGTTTCATTTAGTCTACCATTTCAGTTTCTCAAAGTAGAGACAAAGAACCCATACACTGGAAAGTATAGGCATGTTATTTTATAAGAATACAAATTAAATATTCTCATACGACACAGGTAATAATACATTCTAAAAATGTATGTATAGGAAAGGTTATTGCCTACTTATGATGGAAGATTTTGGGATACTTTGAGCCATGTAACATTTACAGTATACTTACAACAACATTCACAGTAATTACATACAGTTGAAATCGGAAGTTTACATACACTTAGGTTGGAGTCATTAAAACTCGTTTTTCAACCACTCCACACATTTCATGTTAACAAACTATAGTTTTGGCAATCGGTTAGGACATTTACATTTACGTCATTTAGCAGACGCTCTTATCCAGAGCGACTTACAGTTTGTGAGTGCATACATTATTTTTACATACTGGCCCCCCGTGGGAATCAAACCCACAACCCTGGTGTTGTAAACACCACGCTCTACCAACTGAGCTACATCCCTGCCGGCCATTCCCTCCCCTACCCTGGACGACGCTGGGCCAATTGTGCGCCGCCCCATGGGTCTCCCGGTCACGGCCGGCTACGATATAGCCTGGATTCGAACCAGGATCTCTAGTGGCACAGCTTAGACTACTGCGCCACTCGGGAGACCCAGTGGCACAGACATCTACATTGTGCATGACACAATTGGAGGTGGACCTAAGGATGTATTTCAAGGCCTACCTTCAAACTCAGTGCCTCTTTGCTTGACATCATGGGAAAATCAAAAGAAATCAGCCAAGACCTCAGAAAAAAAATTGTAGACCTCCACAAGTCTGGTTCATCCTTGGGAGCAATTTCCAAACGCCTGAAGGTCCCACGTTCATCTGTACAAACAATAATATGCAAGTATAAACACCATGGGACCACGCAGCCGTCATACCGCTCAGGAAGGAGTTCCGTCTCCTAAAGATGAACGTACTTTGGTGCGAAATGTGCAAATCAATCCCAGAACAACATTAAAGGACCTTGTGAAGATGCTGGAGGAAACCGGTACAAAAGTATCTATATCCACAGTAAAACGAGTCCTATATCGACATAACCTGAAAGGCCACTCAGCAAGGAAGAAGCCACTGCTCCAAAACCACCATACAAAAGCCAGACTACGGTTTGCAACTGCACATGGGGACAAAGATCGTACTTTTTGGAGAAATGTCCTGATGAAACAAAAATAGAACTGTTTGGACATAATGACCATCGTTATGTTTGGAGGAAAAATGGAAGGCTTGCAAGCCGAAGAACACCATCCCAACCGTGAAGAATGGGGGTGGCAGCATCAAGCTATGGGGGTGCTTTGCTGCAGGAGGGACTGGTGCACTTTACAAAATAGATGGCATCATGTGGAAGGAAACTTATATGGATATATTGAAGCAACATCTCAAGACATCAGTCAGGAAGTTAAAGCTTGGTCACAAATGGGTCTTCCAAATGGACAATTTTTATTTAGTTTATTTATTTTACCTTTATTTAACTAGGCAAGTCAGTTAAGAACAAATTCTTATTTACAATGACGGCCTACACCGGCCAAACCCGGACAACGCTGGGCCAATTGTGTGCCGCCCTACGGGACTCCCAATCACGGCCGGTTGTGATACAGCCTGGAATCGAACCAGGGGGTCTGTAGTGATGCCTCAAGCACTGAGATGTAGTGCCTTAGACCGTTGCATACTTCCAAAGTTGTGGCAAAATGGCTAAGGACAACAAGGTATTGGTACAAGGTCAAGGTATTAGAGTGGTCATCACAAAGCCCTGACCTCAATCCTATAGAAAATGTGCGGGCAGAACTGAAAAAGCGTGTGCGAGTAAGGAGCCTACAAACCTGACTCAGTTACACCAGCTCTGTCAGGAGGAATGGGCCAAAATTCACCCAACTTATTGTGGGAAGCTTGTGGAAGGCTACCTGAAATGTTTGACCCAAGTTAAACAATTTAAAGGCAATGCTACCAAATACTAATTTAGTGTATGTAAACTTCTGACCCACTGGGAATGTGATGAAAGAAATAAAAGCTGAAATAAATCATTCTCTCTACTATTATTCTGATATTTAACATTCTTAAAATAAAGTGGTGATCCTAACTGACCTAAGACAGGGAAGTTTTACTAAGATTAAATGTCAGCAATTGTGGAAAAACTGAGTTTAAATGTATTTGGCTAAGGTGTATGTAAACTTCCGACTTCAACTGTACATCATTCACTTATCAATAATTCTTCAAACAGTCGTTGACAATCTAAATCAGCTGCTCAAGACTTTCCAGCACAGACAGTACATTATATCAGGGTTTCCCAAACTCGGTCCCGGGCCCCTCCCTGGGTGCACGTTTAGTTTTTTGCCCTAGCGCTACACAGCTGATTCAAATAATCAAAGTTTGATGATGAGTTGGTTATTTGAGTCAGCTGTGTAGTGCTAGGGCAAAAAACTAAACGTGCACCCAGGGGAGGTCCCAGGACCGAGTTTGGGAAATCCTGCCTGAGTCATTCTGTCTCTCTCCACCAACACAAAGTCAGCACCAGTACTTCTTGTAGCAATCATATAACAACAGAGACAACAGTCACAGTGAAAAAAACATCACTAAAACACAATCTATTATCTTATACTCCCATATATGCCTCCAGTCCTCATACATCATTTCCAATCTCCTGTACTGCTGTACGTGCCTCTTTGCTGCCCTCTTGCTGTGGCATGTTCACATACACCTCCTCCTCCCTTGATAAATGGGCCACGGGGTCAGCTTGTGGTAAGTCTATGTGGGTGCTGGTAGGTGTGGAGCATAACCCATTTCCTATGTTCACAGGGTAGGTAACAGTGATGTTGACATTAACTAGGGGGATAGATGCCAGAGAGCTGGTGGATTGGGGGCTGGGCTGGGGGGTGCTGGCCTGGATGCTGGGCTGTGGAAGGGTGGACTGGGCTGGGCCTATTGGCAGGCCCTCCAAGCTGTTGAAGCACCCTGACCCTGAGCAGGTCCTACTAGCTTCCTGCTGGGTCTCTGCCTGACTGACATTACTGCAGTCTCCTTTTCCCAGCAGACACCGCTGTTCCTGATATGTGGTGTTGAATGATCTGTTCTGAAGAACCATTGGTCTGTCACAATCAAACTGAGAGAAATAGATTAGACAGACAGACAGACAGACAGACATACAGACAGACAGACAGACAGACAGATGTAATATATTTGAGTTGAAGCTGTTGAAATGTTCTTGCCTCCAACATACTTTAAGGTTAAATGGCAAAAAAAACTCACTTTAATGGCCTCCTTCTCAGAATTTCCATTTATATCTTCTGTAGAAGATACACGTATGGACTTAGTGAAGGCTGTAAGAGAACATAGTAAAATTTTGTCATATTCATAGTCATGTTTGCAATCAATTACAATCAAGTGTTTAACTCTAAAGCTTTACCTTTCTTGTAAATGATAGTGCCTATGATCAGCAGCAGGAACATAACACCTCCGATAGCACCTGCAACTGATAGATACAGGAGCGGGAGTACAACAAAGCGGTGTCAGTATAAGAGCGATGGCGGGGTACAAATGTTAAAATCATGAGAGTGGTCTCTGACACATGGACTATATAGCTGCCTGTATTTACCTATCCCAAGGTCAAAGCCTGGTGGTTTTTCTTCTGTTGGAGCGATGGCCAGTGGCTCAGAGGGACTAGATGTCAGCTTTGAGCCTAGGTTGGTTGGTAGTGTAGACATATGCATGCTCTGTAGACTTGGTGTGGTATGCCCTGTACCAGAGGGTGGCATTGTGGTCGGTGGGCTGGGAGGTGTGGTGGTTTGGAAGATGCAGACCAGTGGTCCACTTACCTTCGGTCCACACACCGCATCTGAGGTGGCGTTACCGTAAGTCAGTACGTCCCTCCCCTGACACACACAACTGAGGAGACAGTGTCACAGTCCCATTGTTAACACCAATACAGACAGTCCAAATACAGTGAGGGAAAAAAGTATTTGATCCCCTGCTGATTTTGTACGTTTGCCCACTGACAAAGAAATGATCAGTCTATAATTTTAATGGTAGGTTTATTTGAACAGTGAGAGACAGAATAACAACAAAAAAATCCAGAAAAACGCATGTCAAAAATGTTATAAATTGATTTGCATTTTAATGAGGGAAATAAATATTTGACCCCCTCTCAATCAGAAAGATTTCTGGCTCCCAGGTGTCTTTTATACAGGTAACGAGCTGAGATTAGGAGCACACTCTTAAAGGGAGTGCTCCTAATCTCAGCTTGTTACCTGTATAAAAGACACCTGTCCACAGAAGCAATCAATCAATCAGATTCCAAAACACTCCACCATGGCCAAGACCAAAGAGCTCTCCAAGGATGTCAGGGACAAGATTGTAGACCTACACAAGGCTGGAATGGGCTACAAGACCATCGCCAAGCAGCTTGGTGAGAAGGTGACAACAGTTGGTGCGATTATTCGCAAATGGAAGAAACACAAAATAACTGTCAATCTCCCTCGGCCTGGGGCTCCATGCAAGATCTGACCTCGTGGAGTTGCAATGATCATGATAACGTTGAGGAATCAGCCCAGAACTACACAGGAGGATATTGTCAATGATCTCAAGGCAGCTGGGACCATAGTCACCAAGAAAACAATTGGTAACACACTACGCCGTGAAGGACTGAAATCCTGCAGCGCCCACAAGGTCCCCCTGCTCAAGAAAGCACATATACAGGCCCGTCTGAAGTTTGCCAATGAACATCTGAATGATTCAGAGGAGAACTGTGTGAAAGTGTTGTGGTCAGATGAGACCAAAATCAAGCTCTTTGGCATCATCTCAACTCGCCGTGTTTGGAGGAGGAGGAATGCTGCCTATGACCCCAAGAACACCATCCCCACCGTCAAACATGGAGGTGGAAACATTATGCTTTGGGGGTGTTTTTCTGCTAAGGGGACAGGACAACTTCACCGCATCAAAGGGACGATGGACGGGGCCATGTACCGTCAAATCTTGGGTGAGAACCTCCTTCCCTCAGCCAGGGCATTGACAATAGGTCGTGGATGGGTATTCCAGCATGACAATGACCCAAAACACACGGCCAAGGCAACAAAGGAGTGGCTCAAGAAGAAGCACATTAAGGTTCTGGAGTGGCCTAGCCAGTCTCCAGACCTTAATCCCATAGAAAATCTGTGGAGGGAGCTGAAGGTTCGAGTTGCCAAATGTCAACCTCGAAACCTTAATGACTTGGAGAAGATCTGCAAAGAGGAGTGGGACAAAATCCCTCCTGAGATGTGTGCAAACCTGGTGGCCATCTACAAGAAACGTCTGACCTCTGTGATTGCCAACAAGGGTTTTACCACCAAGTACTAAGTCATGTTTTGCAGAGGGGTCAAATACTTATTTCCCTCATTAAAATGCAAATCAATTTATAACATTTTTGACATGCGTTTTTCTGGATTTTTTTGTTGTTATTCTGTCTCTCACTGTTCAAATAAACCTACCATTAAAATTATAGACTGATCATGTCTTTGTCAGTGGGCAAACATACAAAATCAGCAGGGGATCAAATACTTTTTTCCCTCACTGTAATTGCTGTGTGTGTGTGCGTGCGTGTCTGTGTGTGTGTGTGCGTGCTTGCATGCGTTTGTGCCTGCATGAATGTGTGAGTCACTCACTCTGTGTGGTGCTGGCAGATCTGGGTGTAGGAGTGCTGGTCAGAGAAGGTTCCATTGGGGCATGGTGCACATTGCACATCTGACTCTGCTGTCCCTGGAACATACACCACAACCCACAAACATATTTACTCATACTCTTACAGTGAACAGTTACATTCAAACTTTCAATATAATATTTGATGAGGACAGAAACATGTTGAATTTGTTAGAAATAGTGTCCTACTGGCTTCCTGTCCAGCTGTAGTACCTTCTACAGAGACCCCGTGGCCAGGCTTGCAGCGTGTATAACTGGCACACTCCTGACATTCCGGGTGTTGGTCCAGTACGCAGTACATCCCAGTCTTGCACGCACACTGGGTCTTGGTGGTTCTGGAGCACTTCTGGACATACTGCAGGCCTTTGTCTTCACACATAAAGAAATAAAATGCTCATTAAAGACTAGACATGTATCAACGTAGCTGCGTTACTGTAATAATAACATGACCAAGCATCTACTGCAATAATGTATGAAAATGTATGCACTCACTAACTGTAAGTCGCTCTGGATGAGAGCGTCTGCTAAAATGACAACAACAAAAAAAAAGTAAAATAATATAACCCACCCACCTGCTAAACACTTGGGGCATCTGAAGCATTTTGGGAAGTAATTAAAGGTCCCGCTGTACTGGCCACTAGGACATGGTTCACACGCCGTGTCTGAGGTAGAGCTGCATTCAACTTTCCGCCGTGTCCCTGTAATGGCATAAATGTATAATTTACAGTAATCATCTCAGTACGTCCATTTTCCAGAACCTACAGAGTGCTGTAAAAGTATTGTAATGTTTGAGGCGGTCATATTTAGTGCTAAGATTCTAAGGATGTCCTCTCCTCTCCGTTCCATTCGTGTTTAGGATTACACCTTACCAGAAGTACACTTGCTGCAGCACAGGTTTACATCTGTGTTATAGTATTCAGCTGTTTTGTTGCGGCAGGTTCCGTCAGAGTCTGGTGTGTATGGCTGAGTGTACAACTGTAGGGACAAGGAGACCATGAAGTGCACCTGATCAGGAGGAGGAGTGATGAGTAACATGGCCCAACAAGAGCCTTCTATTTAAACTTCTAGTACACTCTTAGAAAAAAGGGTTCCAAAAGGGTTCTTTGGCTGTCCCCATAGGAAAACCCTTTTTGGTTCCATGTAGAACCCTCTGTGGAAAGGTTTTTACATGGAACCCAAAAGGGTTCTACCTGAAACCAAGAAGGGTTCTTCTATGGGGGCAGCCGAAGAACTGTTTTAGGTTCTAGATAGCACCTTTTTTTCTAAGAGTGTACAACCTGAGGGTTGGGTATTGTGTCAGCAAAAAAGAAGATTGTTGGGAACTGAGGAATATACACTGACACCTCTGTGGTATAGTCATTGATTGCCAGTACATTTACATTTTTGTCATTTAGCAGACGCTCTTATCCAGAGCAACTTACAGTTAGTGAGTGCATACATTTTTTTTCATACACAAGACACAATGTACAGACAGTAAAACAAATTTAAAATCCTCAATCTGTCTATCTCCAGTGTCTCGTGTTTGACAGGAAGTGGTTGACGAGATCGGAGAGATTTCCAATAAGTTGCCAAGGACTGGGTATGTGGTCTGAAAGACAAAGATACACCGCTGCCAAAGCCTCTCACTATCATCCTCTCTTGCAGTCTTTTGTACAATGGACAGAATGACCCTAACAGGCATTTCCTTTTCATTTATGGCAGCCATCCAAAACAAACACATATCAAATCAGAAAACTGAATCAGGAGTTTGGTTTTGTGGAACACTCGAATTAAGACTGAAAATGAAATACTGAGCTTTACAAAAACATCAGTGTTTCTTTTGATGGTGAAATTAGTAATTAATTAAATGCTTTTGCACCTAGGTGCTCGGTGCAATAGATTTTTTCCAAACAAACAAATAATCCATTACTGAAAAAACTAAATATCAAAGCTGCAAGCATACTATACAGACCATAGGTTATCCAATTTGAGATCATGTCATCCCGAAACCAAGATCATTACATCTGGTGCTATGCCAGATTTGGTGCTTAGCCCCTTTACCATGCTTTATATAGCATGCCATTGTCTTATGTATGCTTTCAGAAGTATCCTGATTCTTCTTGTGACAGGTTGACATATTTTATTCAACCCCCTGTCCTGGTGCCCCACTAATAAGAAACGACCCACTGGGCACACCACGTCATTTCAACCTTGGACATTTGGGTAATATTTGGTTGAGACGTTGATCAATGAGATTTCAACCTTTATTCACCCACTCAAAAAGACAGCCAAAAGTTTGTTGAATTCCCAATGTGTTATCACTATGCTTTCAAACATCTAAAAGCACAACCAAATTCCAATGGAAAAACAATGTCCGATTTGTGGTTTAGTTGTCATCTAAATGTGTTATCACTGCTCTTTCAACCATTTAAAAGCACAAAGGTCAAATGGGAATACAATGTCAGATATTATGTAATTATGCAACAATATAATGTGTTATCACTGTGCTTCCTCTAATAGCACAACCTAATTTACATTTTTTACTTTTTTGTCATTTAGCAGACGCTCTTATCCAGAGCGACTTACAGTTAGTGAGTGCATACATTTTATTTTATTTTCATACTGGCCCCCCGTTGGAATCGAACCCACAACCCTGGCGTTGCAAACGCCATGCTCTACAAACTGAGCTGCACGGGACAAGGCCTCTCACTTTGTAGACAAACTGGAATTAAAGCCAGATTAAGTCAGTGGCACAGATTGAACTATCCAAGCAGAAGATACAGTGGGGAAAAAAAGTATTTAGTCAGCCACCAATTGTGCAAGTTCTCCCACTTCAAAAGATGAGAGAGGCCTGTAATTTTCATCATAGGTACACGTCAACTATGACAGACAACTTGAGAAAAAAATTCCAGAAAATCACATTTTAGGATTTTTTATGAATTTATTTGCAAATTATGGTGAAAAATAAGTATTTGGTCAATAACAAAAGTTTCTCAATACTTTGTTATATACCCTTTGTTGGCAATGACACAGGTCAAACGTTTTCTGTAAGTCTTCACAAGATTTTCACACACTGTTGCTGGTATTATGGCCCATTCCTCCATGCAGATCTCCTCTAGAGCAGTGATGTTTTGGGGCTGTCGCTGGGCAACACGGACTTTCAACTCCCTCCAAAGATTTTCTATGGGGTTGAGATCTGGAGACTGGCTAGGCCACTCCAGGACCTTGAAATGCTTCTTACGAAGCCACTCCTTCGTTGCCCGGGCGGTGTGTTTGGGATCATTGTCATGCTGAAAGACCCAGCCACGTTTCATCTTCAATGCCCTTGCTGATGGAAGGAGGTTTTCACTCAAAATCTCACGATACATGGCCCCATTCATTCTTTCCTTTACACGGATCAGTCGTCCTGGTCCCTTTGCAGAAAAACAGCCCCAAAGCATGATGTTTCCACCCCCATGCTTCACAGTAGGTATGGTGTTCTTTGGATGCAACTCAGCATTCTTTGTCCTCCAAACACGACAAGTTGAGTTTTTACCAAAAAGTTCTATTTTGGTTTCATCTGACCATATGACATTCTCCCAATCCTCTTCTGGATCATCCAAATGCACTCTAGCAAACTTCAGACGGGCCTGGACATGTACTGGCTTAAGCAGGGGGACACGTCTGGCACTGCAGGATTTGAGTCCCTGGCGGCGTAGTGTGTTACTGATGGTAGGCTTTGTTACTTTGGTCCCAGCTCTCTGCAGGTCATTCACTAGGTCCCCCCGTGTGGTTCTGGGATTCTTGTGATCATTTTGACCCCACGGGGTGAGATCTTGCGTGGAGCCCCAGATCGAGGGAGATTATCAGTGGTCTTGTATGTCTTCCATTTCCTAATAATTGCTCCCACAGTTGATTTCTTCAAACCAAGCTGCTTACCTATTGCAGATTCAGTCTTCCCAGCCTGGTGCAGGTCTACAATTTTGTTTCTGGTGTCCTTTGACAGCTCTTTGGTCTTGGCCATAGTGGAGTTTGGAGTGTGACTGTTTGAGGTTGTGGACAGGTGTCTTTTATACTGATAACAAGTTCAAACAGGTGCCATTAATACAGGTAACGAGTGGAGGACAGAGGAGCCTCTTAAAGAAGAAGTGACAGGTCTGTGAGAGCCAGAAATCTTACTTGTTTGTAGGTGACCAAATACTTATTTTCCACCATAATTTGCAAATAAATTCATAAAAAATCCTACGATGTGATTTTCTGGATTTTTTTTCCTCAATTTGTCTGTCATAGTTGACGTGTACCTATGATGAAAATTACAGGCCTCTCTCATCTTTTTAAGTGGGAGAACTTGCACAATTGGTGGCTGACTAAATACTTTTTTTACCCACTGTACATCTGGTTGTGTTGACAATCAAACACAATTCAATATCTAATTTGTCTACAAATTAATAATTTATATGTTGGATCTCCATCTCAACCAAAAATCTAAAGTTAAAGAATAGGACTAAATCTAACCTAAATCAAACTTTAAATGCACTTTAAATAAAGTTTGATTTAGTCCTATTCTTTAACTTGGATTTTTGGTTGAGAGGGAGATGTGAATTCAACAAATTAATGATAAACTTGAAGATTACATTTGAAATCAACCAAAGCTTGAAACCCTAGGCCTACATGTAGTGTCTATTTTTAGTTTAACCCTGGGTTTTTTGTTTGTTTTGTATTTTATTAGGAACCCCATTAGCAGTTGCGAAAGCAGCAGCTACTCTTCCTGGTGTCCACACAAAACACGAAACATGACATAATACAGAACATTAATAGACAAGAACAATGTTTATGACTTTGCAAATGCTATATAGGCCTAAATAGTATCATTAATGATATGACATAAAGTGTGGTTACATTTCATTTGTTCTGTTAAACCAACCCGTTGGAATGACTTCGATAGCAACAGTGAATATATTTAGTTATTAAGAGATCTCTCAATAATTATTCTCATGATAGGACATTGGTAGTAGTCAGTGACGTTGTTTCAAATGTACAAATTCAACATATTTTATACAAGGTTTGTCTATGTTGAAAATTGGTTACAATTATTACATAATCCTGTAGTTGAAACTTCACCGTCAAAACAGGTTTTTGTTGATTACTTTTTTTCAAATCCTATGTATTTTAGACCTAGATTCTACGTCACAATACCTTGACAAATTAAGTTGAAAAATCCAAGACAACACAACATTCTCTCGCACACACACAATTCCTTGACCTAGATAAAAGTTAACAATTAATGATTAGACTGATGATCATACAACACTGCAAAGAGTATCCCATTTAGCTAAACATTAGTCAGGCTGCACCCATTTCTCGTTGTCATGGTCGCGCCACTCAATATTCAAATCCGCAGGACAATTACCGTGTTCTCAACAGGCTTCACCATGATCGCTAGAAGAATCCTTACTGTAAGAATGCCACGTACAGTCCTTAGTATCATGATTGATTGAACTATTATTGACCATTTAAGATCCTCAGAAAAAGTCCATACTGAAACCGTATAGGTAGCCTACAGAAGAAAGCTCGAATTACAGCCCGGAAGAAAAGTGCACGTTTCCTTGAAATGCTGACTGGCTGAGAAAAACTGAGGGCGTCTTTGTACTGCAGTAACCTTTGAATACAATTTCCTCAAATCATCAATGTACCCAAATGTCAAGCAGTTACACTTTTTCTTTCATTAACCTTTTGTAACACAATAAACATATATTTAAAAATTGTACACATTTATAGTCAACTGTTATGTTTTAAAATATATGTTTTTCCATGTTTTGATCAATTTCATCCATAGCAACTTGTCATTAACATTTTTCTGTTCATTCAAAGTGTTGTGTTTCTGTGATACTCAGAGGCTGAGAAATTGGCGATATTGGCACTGGAGCCATCAGACTTTTAGCTTTAACTTTGGAATGCGATGGGCTACACTGTTAGAAAAAAAGGTGCTATCTAGAACCTAAAAAAGTTATGTGGCTGTCCCCATAGGAGAACCCTTTGAAGAACCGTTTTTGGATCCAGGTAAAATGCCTTTCTAGAAAGGGTTCGACATGGAACCAAAAAGGGTTCTCCTATGGGAACAGCCGAAAAACCCTTTTGGAACCATTTTTTCTAGGAGTGTATAAACTCAGTTCCAATTGCGCCTGAAAGATGAGACTCTCAACTTGGTATAGAGCCATTGACTGTAATCTAAATCTAAATCTAAACATTTTAGTTATGTATAAGTTATAGTGGCTGCCACGCCCCCCAGGGGCCAAATCTGTGGGGCTCCATATCTATATATTTTCAGGGTACATACATCTACCTTTCATTCCTCCATACTTACACAGAAATCATCGTAAATGGTGCGTTTTGTCGGTAAATAGTTGCTTGACAAAGTAAAAAAGATTCATAAGGATTAAAAATAAACATTTCGAAATTAGGCAGTTTTTGACCCCTGTTGGTGCTTTTAGGGTTAATAAAACAGCTCATGCTATGGCATAGCCTACAGCACATTATTTTGTCAAACACACAAAATATGACATTTGTTCATTACAGTCTGCATGATTACCAGACAGTGATTGGCTGCACATAGTCATAGTCATCTACATAAGTGGTTTCACCATAAAGAGATGACTTGAAATAGTTGGTTCATTTCTGTACATTTCTATCAAGGAATAGACTGGAACAGATTGCTATTGTCTTATCAAATCATCGTTCTTCTGTCTTCATTCTGTAGATCGTACATGTACTGTAGGCTACTGTACATAGCAATGTCTTGATCACAAATTCACAGAACAAAGGTTATGTTTGAGTTTAAATTGCCCAGACAGTCCCTGTATTACTTTACAATGCAAATTGTAAGCTCTTCACACCCCAACCCCTACTTGTATCATGGTTATATAAGTTACTTCACACCTCATATTAATTGCCTGTCTTTGCTGTTTCTGTGGTGTGAAGTCATATGAATTGCTTGTCTTTGCTGTTTTTGTGTGGTTGATACACATAGTATAATTTGAGCAGAAAGCTGAGGGCGGCTCTCACACTATCTGCCGCTATTGTGTACATGCACCCAATCATGGGAAACTCCGACTCAAAGTGTCGACATCCTATATCAGACAGACCATGCATTGCTCTCACATACTGTCCCAGCACTGCTGTCACAACAGTGACTTACAGTGAATTTGAAACCGTGCTAAGACTATTACATACAGTTGGAACAAAGCTGTCACTCTTTCATAATAGAAGACCCATGAAGGACCCCAGTGGCTTTGGCTATCCTTGTACAGAAGGAAGCCATCCAATCTAACAGTCTTTACAATAGCAAATAATAATCTATCTGTACTCTTCCCCTAGAGATGGTATTTGATATTTAATTAACTTGCTCCTCCTCAGGCTTTTTCCATAGTTAATCCTCAATTTCCTATTTTCTCTAGTTCTCAATTGCTGGTGGCTGGGATGGGGTAGCTCAGCTCTTTGCAAGTCTCCTCCTGTATATTCATTCTCTCTGGCCCCAGAGCGTGGCCCCCAGGGAGGGGGCAGGAGGACTCCTGCTGGGGTGTGCTGGTGAGGGGACAGCCCTTTACTCCACTCTCCACTTGATCCACCTTCCTCTCTGACTTGTTGTATCCCAGGACAACCGTCCCTGGAGAGTAGATGTATATGGACCCTGAATCAAACACCAACAAGCACAAACATTATTAGATTAAACTATTGAAACAGGTGACACACAAATTCCTATCTATTATGCACAGTAAATACTGATATAAAACCTGGTGGAATTAGTAATGTAATAAATGTACAGAGAGGAAGTGAAAAGCTGGCCTTACTCAGCAGCATATAGACCCATTTCTGTGTTTACAAACATTGCTGCACGAGAGCAATGCGCGCAGGTTGGTGGCAGTTATAGAATGCGTTATAGAGTTATAGAATGCCAGCAAAAAAAAGGCTTCATGTACATATTGTTTATTAGTGCAATTCACACTACTTTTGGATTATAATTGGATTTTAAGGCTCTTATGAATATCCTGCTTAATATAATGTTGTGTCATCATCGCAAATCAACTGCATTATACTTAAAAAAAACACTTCAACTTCAACCACTAAAATGGCTCTTTGGCTAGCTTTTGCTACAGCCTATATCAATGAGCGTTAGCATTCTAGCTAAAAACTGCTGCATCCAAAATAGTTATATTACAAAGATCACAACCAAATATAATCTTAGCGACTGTTCATGCAAGAATCAAAACATAATTTTAAGGGTATGAGAACCCCAAAAAAGTTATTTTGTTTGAAGTAACACAAATGTAAATGTAGGCTATGTTGAATGGGCGCAGATGGTGATGGCTTTCTTACTGCCGCCAAGAGTCGCGCGCATCTGTATGTGACGTCAGTGTTTCTTGTACTGGAAAAGGGTCTATACATGATTGTATTTCTGTGTGTTGGTTGTGGTTTCCTGTGTATCCTCACTAAATTAACCACTGACCCTGTTTTATACACTGCAGCACTGCAGTGGTGCTACTGTGTCTTGGCAGGTATACTTTAACAGGAAGTTAAAACTAGAAGAAGTGTGTCTCAACTCGCAGCCAAACAAAACAACTGGAAAGGGAAATTTGAACTCGGACGCAAGTGAGATTAAACAAACTTCCTTGCGAAGAACATTGAGTCACATTTTTCCAGACCTGAGTTTTTCCGGACCTCTATGCCCCTAGTTCTCGAACACGGTAGCAGAAATACAGTACCAGTCAAAAGTTTGGACACACCTACTCATTCCAGGGTTTTTCTTTATTTTTACCATTTTCTACATTGTAGAATAATAGTGAAGACATCAAAACTATGAAATAACCCATACGGAATCATTTAGTAACCAAAAAAGTGTTAAACAAATCTAAATATATTTTATATTTGAGATTCTTCAAAGTAGCCACCCTTTGCCTTGATCACAGCTTTGCACACTCTTGGCATTCTCTCAAACAGCTTCATGAGGAATGCTTTTCCAACAGTCTTGAAGGAGTTCCCACATATGCTGAGCACTTGTTGGCTGCTTTTCCTTCACTCTGCGGTCCGACTCATCCCAAACCATCTTAATTGGGTTGAGGTCGGGTAATTGTGGAGGCCAGGTCATCTGATGCAGCACTCCATCACTCTCCTTGATCAAATAGCCCTTACACTGCCTGGAGGTGTGTTTTGGGTCATTGTCCTGTTGAAAAACAAATGATAGTCCCACTAAGCGCAAACCAAATGCAATGGCGTATCGCTGCAGAATGCTGTGGTAGCCATGCTGGTTAAGTGTGCCTTGAATTCTAAATAAATCACAGACAGTGTCACCAGAAAAGCAACCCCACACCTCCTCCTCCATGCTTCACGATGGGAACCACACATGCAGACATCATCCGTTCACCTACTCTGCGTCTCACAAAGACACGGCGGTTGGAACCAAAAATCTCAAATTTGGACTCATCAGACCAAAGGACATATTTCCACCAGTCTAATGTCCATTGCTCGTGTTTTTTGGCCCAAGCAAGTCTCTTCTTCTTATTGGTGTCCTTTAGTAGTGGTTTCTTTGCAGCAATTCGACCATGAAGGCCTGATTCACACAGTCTCGTCTGAACAGTTAATGTTGAGATGTGTCTTTTACTTGAACTCTGTGAAGCATTTATTTGGGCTGCAATTTCTGGGGCTGGTAACTCTAATGAACTTATCCTCTGCAGCAGAGGTAACTCTGGGTCTTCCTTTCCTGTGGCGGTCCTCATCAGAGCCAGTTTCATCATAGCGCTTGATGTGATGGTTTTTGCGACTGCACTTGAAGAAACTTTAAAGGTTCATGACATTTTCGGCATTGACTGACCTTCATGTCTTAAAGTAATGATGGACTGTTGTTTCTCTTTGCTTATTTGAGCTGTTCTTGCCATAATATGAACTTAGTCTTTTACCAAACAGGGCTATCTTCTGTATACCACCCCTACCTTGTCACACCACTGATTGACTCAAACGCATTAAGAAGGAAAGACATTTCACAAATTAACTTTGAACAAGGCACTGCTAAATGGCATATTATATTATTATTATTATTATATTACACCTGTTAATTGAAATCCATTCCAGGTGACTACCTCATGAAGCTGGTTGAGAGTATGCAAAGCTGTCATCAAGGCAAAGAGTGGCTGCTTTGAAGTATCTAAAATATAAAATATATTTTGGTTTGTTTAAGACTTTTTTGGTTACTACATGATTCCATATGTGTTATTTCATAGTTTTGATGTCTTCCCAATATTCTACAATGTAGAAAATAGTTTTAAAAAATAAAGAAAAACCCTGGAATGAGTAGGTGTGTCCAAACTTTTAACTGGTACTGTACAATGCCTTGCAAAACGATTCATCCCCCTTGGCGTTTTTCCTATTTTGTTGCATTACAACCTGTCATTTAAATTGATTTTTTATTTGGATTTCATGTAATGGACATACAAAAATAGTCCAAATTGGTGAAGTGAAATGAAAAAAATAACTTGTTTAAAAAAACAAACAACGGAAAAGTGGTTTGTGCATATGTATTCACCCCCTTTGCTATGAAGCCCCTAAATAAGATCTGGTGCAACCAATTACCTTCAGAAGTCACATAATTAGTTAAATAAAGTTCACCTGTGTGCAATCTAAGTGTCACATGATCTCAGTATATATACACCTGTTCTGAAAGGCCCCAGAGTCTGCAACACCACCAAGCAAGCGGCACCATGAAGACCAAGGAGCTCTCCAAACAGGTCAGGGACAAAGTTGTGGAGAAGTACAGATCAGGGTTGGGTTATAAAAACATATCAGAAACTTTGAACATCCCACGGAGCACCATTAAATCCATTATAAAAAAATGGAAAGAATATTGCACCACAACAAACCTGCCAAGAGAGGGTCGCCCACCAAAACTCACGGACCAGGCAAGATGGGCATTAATCAGAGAGGCAACAAAGAGACCAAAGATAACCCTGAAGGAGCTGCAAAGCTCCACAGCGGAGATTGGAGTATCTGTCCATAGGACCACTTTAAGCCGTACACTCCACAGAGCTGGGCTTTATGGAAGAGTGGCCAGAAAAAATACATTGCTTAAAGAAAGAAATAAGCAAACACGTTTGGTGTTCACCTCCCCAAACAGGAGGCGTGGGAGACTCCCCAAACATATGGAAGAAGGTACTCTGGTCATATGAGACTAAAATTGAGCTTTTTGGCGATCAAGGAAAATGCTATGTCTGGCGCAAACCCAACACCTCTCATTTTTCCATCGGCAGGGACTGGGAAACTGGTCAGAATTGAAGGAATGATGGATGGCGCTAAATACAGGGAAATTCTTCAGGGAAACCTGTTTCAGTCTTCCAGAGATTTGAGACTGGGAAGGAGGTTCACCTTCCAGCAGGACAATGACCCTAAGCATACTGCTAAAGCAACACTTGAGTGGTTTAAGGGGAAACATTTACATGTCTTGGAATGGCCTAGTCAAAGCCCAGATCTCAATCCAATTGAGAATCTGTGGTAAGACTTAAAGATTGCTGTACACCAGCGGAACCCATCCAACTTGAAGGAGCTGGAGCAGATTTGCCTTGAAGAATGGGCAAAAATCCCAGTGGCTAGATGTGCCAAGCTTATAGAGACATACCCCAAGAGACTTGCAGCTGTAATTGCTGCAAAGGTGGTTCTAAAAAGTATTGACTTTGGGGGAGTGAATAGTTATGCACGCTCCAGTTTTCTGTTATTTTTTCTTATTTCTTGTTTGTTTCACCCCCAAAAAATGTGCATCTTCAAAGTGGTAGGCATGTTGTGTAAATCAACTGATATAAATCCCCCCAAAAAATCCATTTTAATTCAAAGTTGTAAGGCAACAAAATAGGAAAAATGCCATGGGGGGTGAATACTTTCGCAAGCCAATGTATGTCTGTCCAAATGTGGCTGCACAGCATGCAAACATAAGATACAGTGTAATAATATGACATCCATGCAATTTAATAATTTCAGTACCAGTGCAGAGCAATGCACCACACCTACCCACTGTGTTGCTAATATTCTCTCCTCCAGAGTGTTCCACTGTGACCTGCTGCATGCCCCCTGGAGGTAGCAACCCTGCACCATCCTGTCTAGGATTTCCCCCAGTCTCCCTCCCCAGAAGATGCTGGGCCTCCAGGTGTGGGCTTCTCTCCTGTGGTGGCTGGGCCTGTACATAGGAAGCCGTCTGTAGGGTAGCAGGACAAGGATGGCTCTCCCACGCATTATAGCTCCCTCTTAGACGTTCCTTGCAAATCTGCTCATCCTAAAGGTATGGACACATTCTCACACAGTGACCCATTTGACTTTCTAGAAGTCAACGTTTATACTTTTAGCAACAATGGACAGAAGTTCGATACATACTTTATGCAAATAGAGAATTAGTACTGTACTCACATTTTTACGAAATATTGGATCTAAAGGAATATAAAAGAAATCAAGAAATCAAAATGCATATTTTATATGCATGTATACACACAATGTTTCACTGTCTCCTCGTAATTATTGTGAGTGTATTTATTTACTGTGTCTTATATAGAAAGGGAAATGTGGCATATAATCTGATGCATCACTGCATAATGTATTTGTGTTATCTAACCACTTTACTCACTCACCTTTCCACTTGTGCATGGACTCCAGTGACCTCCCCCTACAATGCACAAAGTAACCAACCAGCAGCAGGACAACCCCTAGTAGCCCACCTATCAGCAGCTGCCAAGGTAGATTGGGAGAGCTCGGTCCAGTTTCTGTGGCTGGGAGATGAGGTGAGTCTGGGGTGAGCAGAGAAAAAATACTACTGTATCAGTGTTATGGAGAGGTAGAGAGTCAGGAGCAGGAAGCTGAACCTGTCAGTGTTATGTTACTTTTACTGAATATTACAGATGCTTTAGGGCCTACACTAACTACAAATGTATTTCTGAAATAATGAATAATCTAGTATAAATGGAGAGATGGGATACTCTAGTCTTCTGAGAACCATACCATTGTCTTCTGTGGTAAGAGGAGGTGCAGAGGCAGACTCTGCAGGTGAGGTGTTACTGTCCACCTTGCTGGGGTTTCTCCTGGTGGTGAGCTTTGTGTTGAGGTCAGAGGAGCTGTGTTCAGTGACCTGTTTCCCAGTTGGGGGGGAGGTAGAGGGCTCACTCTGGGCTTGGGACAGAGAAGACCTGGTGAGTAAGGCTGGTGAAGGGTCTGCAGATGTGTCAATTGTGGCTATGGGAAAGGCTGGAAAAACAGAGAATGAGTGTGATTAAATGGCAAGATAACATCACAGGACAATTCACAGGACAATGCAACCTCTAGTGCTGGACTGGTGAAGCATGTTAAAGTGCTCCAGTGGACAGAGCAGGAAATGCTTTGATTCACTCAAGTGAGAGAAAGCTCTCATAAGAGCCATACCATCAGGAGATGTAGACCCCACCAGTCTAAATGGGAATGCTATGATGAGGGGTCTTCGGGTGGTGCCGACTCCACTGGAGGTAGAAGAATGAAAGCCTATCTTTGAGCTGTGGACAGTTGGAAGTGCAGTGGTTGTAGGAGAGTTAGGGGAGGTCTGTTTACACACACGATCCTGAGAGGCAGTGCCCTCTGTATCCATGGTCATTCCCTTATGGTCACAACTGGAGAGAAGCCAGGAGAGAACTTGTGAGGTGGTTAATCTAAATGAGAAAGTACAGTGTTGGATCCTAGTAGTAATAATAATAACTTAATTTACTGTAAAAGTAGGCCTTGTGTACATACATCCAGTAGAGGGAGCTACAGCGTCATAGGTAAAGTCTTTATGGCAGGCAGACAATGTCTGAATCAGTACAGTGCTCAGCACCAGTGCTGTATAGCTGTGGACTTACTCTGTGTGGGGTTTGCAGGACATGGTTAGGTTTGGTTTGATGGAGAAAGTGCCGGCTGGGCACGGCTTACACTTCCTGCAGGTATACTGGGCAGTGTTGGCACAGAAAAAGCCACTTTCACAGTGGCACTCACGGTTTGAGTCCCGGCCGCATTCCTTCACCTGTGTCAAGTGCTGATCAACTTTGCCCACAAACAAAGACACACAAACTATCTATGAGACATTTGCTCTCAATATGTTTGTCCTTTATTCAACTAATGTAAAATAATGATGGCATTTTATATTAAACTATTGTTACCAATATACCTACTGGATTTCCTTGAGGTAAATAATAAATTATGGGTATGACGTTTAGTGTTGAGGAATGAAAGAACACAATATAATGCCTAACTGTAAAAGTTACCTGAGCAGGCTTCGGTGCACTGGTCACACTTCGGAAGGCCGTTCTGCATGTACAAGTACTTGCCATCGGGACAAGAGACACACTTACACTTGTTAATGAAGAAGCCTGCAAAGATACATGACAGGAGGTTTTCACATAGGTCTCAACATCCTGATTACACACTTGTTCCCTCTCTGACTTATTTTTCTCTTTCAGTGCATTTACAGTCACTTTAGTACGTCCCATGGGTTCACAGAAGTTAGGAGTCAGGAATGGAAGAGAAATTAGTCCTCAAAGACTGTTCTGAATGTGGAGAAAATATGGCAATTTTTCCACCAGTGGTGTGTTTCCATCAAACGGACTTGTTGCGGATAAAAATCAGTGCGTGATGACGTAGTGCACACAAAATGTACCTTTTCGCTTCGTTAAGTTTTCATGTACCGAACTAAAATCTAAAGTTCAATGTGTTTCCATCGCATTTTCAACTCTAGCGATAGTTTTGTCACAAAAACTGTTGCGTTAAATAGCAAATGTGCCTAATCTGGTTTTTCCACGTGCACTCTAGCCAACAGCTCGCAGATACTGTAGGCTAGTCTACATGATGAGATTATTATGGTTAAGAGCAAGAAGATTTTTATTTGTCAAACGGCAGTCAAGCATCGATCATCATGTCACCAGAATAAGACCCTCAATATTTATTGGAAAGGAGCATCAAGATCACCGTGCACTTTCACCACCTTGTAAAGTTCATCATAATTTATTTCATCTGTAGCCTAATAAACTGCATGGTTTCCAGAGTCGTAGTGGGAGGACCACACACCATATCATCGCATGAATCCAAGTTTACTTCGATATGATGGGTATTATTTCAATATTTGCGCATAAAGGCGTTTCCACCGACATTTCTCACATAATAATTTTTTATTGACACAAAAAGATCCGACCATATCGGATGAACACATTTTCTGTCAGCATTTTAAAAAATGTACCCAAACTTCCTGTTTCCATCACAGCAATCAATCTTTTTTTAAATAATGTATGACTTTAGCTGCATACAACAGTGGATGGAAATGTTGTTTGTGTGACAGCAGGATCTCCTTCACATGGACACAGAGAGCTGACTGTGTCTGTCATCTCTAAAGGTCATTTATTTGCATGTCAGTCGGTCAGAACAGGAACTAGCAACATTTGTGGCTGGCAAATAAAGGCCATCTCCCCAAATCTATTCCCAACGATGTGACAGAAAGCCTGTTTAGTCATCACAAAGGTCATCGACTGCATCCTTATCTACCAATATCACATTCCACAGAAAACGATATACTGCATGTGCTCAGCTACTTCCTGTGCCATGACATTTCATCACAGGCTCCAGAGTGCCAGTCTCTGACAGTGTATAATTAATTAGCAATCACTAGATCAGGGATGGGCAACTGGCTGATCAGGGATGGGTGGGGAGAACTCAGTAATAGAATACACAAGGTACAATTTCGACATTTGGTTGTGCATCAGCAGTCACTCAATTAGCCCATGTCTGAAAAAAAAAAAGTTAGTCTAGTGGCCAGCTATCTAAACTTGTAGTAAGCATGGTCGAATTACCGACTGGGGTGGGGCCCATTGATTATCAGTTATCATATTAAAAACTGCATCCACCCTATGGCAAAATGTGTAGAATTGCAGGGAATTAGCTGTAAAACTGCTACTTTTTCTCTCCGCCCAATGGCAAAATGAGTATGGATGTGGGTATGCAGACCCACAAACAACTGTGGCCCCTCATGATGAGTTTCTTTGTGGCCCCCACCCCAATCGAAGTTGCCCATCCCTGCACTAGATGGTTGAAAGTAATTTTGCTGGATGAAAGCATGAAGTAAATTCACCTTGTAACACTGTGAGACAAGTATAATCTTTCATCCCACTTTTACAATCTAGTTCAGGGGGATAAGCTGATGAATTTACCTGGGTCACAGATATGAGGACAGCTGGACAACAATACAGAGCATACCTGGGAGAGAGAGACAGAGAGAGAGAGAGAGAGGACAACACAATTAGACCCAACCGAATCATGAGAAAACAAAAATAGAATTACTTGACACATTGGAAAGAATTAACAAACAAACAGAGCAAACTAAAATGCTATTTGGCCCTAAACAGAGAGTACACAGTGGCAGAATACCTGACCACTGTGACTGACCCAAACTTAAGGAAAGCTTTGACTATGTACAGACTCAGTGAGAATAGACTTGCTATTGAGAAAGGCTGCCGTAGGCAGACCTGGCTCTCAAGAGAAGACAGGATATGTGCACACTGCCTTCAAAATGAGGTGGAAACTGAGCTGCACTTACTAACCTCCTGCCAAATGTATGACCATATTAGAGACACATATTTCCCTCAGATTACACAGGTCCACCAAGAATTTGAAAACAAACCCAATTTTGTGAAGAAATACCATTGTAAATACAACCCATCTTTATGTTTATTTGTTTTCCCATTTGTACTTGAACTATTTGCTCATTGTTACAACACTGTACAGTGAGGGAAAAAAGTATTTGATCCCCTGCTGATTTTGTACGTTTTCCCACTGACAAAGACATGATCAGTCTATAATTTTAATGGTAGGTTTATTTGAACAGTGAGAGACAGAATAACAACAACAAAATCCAGAAAAACGCATGTCAAAAATGTTATGAATTGATTTGCATTTTAATGAGGGAAATAAGTATTTGACCCCTCTGTAAAACATGACTTAGTACTTGGTGGCAAAACCCTTGTTGGCAATCACAGAGGTCAGAAGTTTCTTGTAGTTGGCCATCAGGTTTGCACACATCTCAGGAGGGATTTTGTTCCACTCCTCTTTGCAGATCTTCTCCAAGTCATTAAGGTTTCGAGGCTGACATTTGGCAACTCAAACCTTCAGCTCCCTCCACAGATTTTCTATGGGATTAAGGTCTGGAGACTGGCTAGGCCACTCCAGGACCTTAATGTGCTTCTTCTTGAGCCACTCCTTTGTTGCCTTGGCCGTGTGTTTTGGGTCATTGTCATGCTGGAATACCCATCCACGACCCATTTTCAATGCCCTGGCTGAGGGAAGGAGGTTCTCACCCAAGATTTGGGACGTGGATGGCCCCGTCCATCATCCCTTTGATGCGGTGAAGTTGTCCTGTCCCCTTAGCAGAAAAACATCCCCAAAGCATAATGTTTCCACCTCCATGTTTGACGGTGGGGATGGTGTTCTTGGGGTCATAGGCAGCATTCCTCCTCCTCCAAACACGGCGAGTTGAGTTGATGCCAAAGAGCTCGATTTTGGTCTCATCTGACCACAACACTTTCACCCAGTTCTCCTCTGAATCATTCAGATGTTCATTGGCAAACTTCAGACGGCCCTGTATATGTGCTTTCTTGAGCAGGGGGACCTTGCGGGCGCTGCAGGATTTCAGTCCTTCACGGCGTAGTGTGTTACCAATTGTTTTCTTGGTGACTATGGTCCCAGCTGCCTTGAGATCATTGACAAGATCCTCCTGTGTAGTTCTGGGCTGATTCCTCACCGTTCTCTTGATCATTGCAACTCCACGAGGTGAGATCTTGAATGGAGCCCCAGGCCGAGGGAGATTGACAGTTATTTTGTGTTTCTTCCATTTGCGAATAATCGCACCAACTGTTGTCACCTTCTCACCAAGCTGCTTGGCGATGGTCTTGTAGCCCATTCCAGCCTTGTGTAGGTCTACAATATTGTCCCTGACATCCTTGGAGAGCTCTTTGGTCTTGGCCATGGTGGAGAGTTTGGAATCTGATTGATTGATTGCTTCTGTGCACAGGTGTCTTTTATACAGGTAACAAACTGAGATTAGGAGCACTCCCTTTAAGAGTGTGCTCCTAATCTCAGCTCGTTACCTGTATAAAAGACACCTGGGAGTCAGAAATCTTTCTGATTGAGAGGGGGTCAAATACTTATTTCCCTCATTAAAATGCAAATCAATTTATAACATTTTTGACATGCGTTTTTCTGGATTTTTTGTTGTTGTTATTCTGTCTCTCACTGTTCAAATAAACCTACCATTAAAATTATAGACTGATAATTTCTTTGTCAGTGGGCAAACGTACAAAATCAGCAGGGGATCAACTACTTTTTTCCCCTCACTGTATACAGTGGGGAAAAAAAGTATTTAGTCAGCCACCAATTGTGCAAGTTCTCCCACTTAAAAAGATGAGAGAGGCCTGTAATTTTCATCATAGGTACACGTCAACTATGACAGACAAATTGAGAAAAGAAAATCCAGAAAATCACATTGTAGGATTTTTAATGAATTTATTTGCAAATTATGGTGGAAAATAAGTATTTGGTCACCTACAAACAAGCAAGATTTCTGGCTCTCACAGACCTGTAACTTCGTCTTTAAGAGGCTCCTCTGTCCTCCACTCGTTACCTGTATTAATGGCACCTGTTTGAACTTGTTATCAGTATAAAAGACACCTGTCCACAACCTCAAACAGTCACACTCCAAACTCCACTATGGCCAAGACCAAAGAGCTGTCAAAGGACACCAGAAACAAAATTGTAGACCTGCACCAGGCTGGGAAGACTGAATCTGCAATAGGTAAGCAGCTTGGTTTGAAGAAATCAACTGTGGGAGCAATTATTAGGAAATGGAAGACATACAATACCACTGATAATCTCCCTCGATCTGGGGCTCCACGCAAGATCTCACCCCGTGGGGTCAAAATGATCACAAGAACGGTGAGCAAAAATCCCAGAACCACACGGGGGGACCTAGTGAATGACCTGCAGAGAGCTGGGACCAAAGTAACAAAGCCTACCATCAGTAACACACTACGCCGCCAGGGACTCAAATCCTGCAGTGCTAGACGTGTCCCCCTGCTTAAGCCAGTACATGTCCAGGCCCGTCTGAAGTTTGCTAGAGTGCATCCAGAAGAGGATTGGGAGAATGTCATATGGTCAGATGAAACCAAAATATAACTTTTTGGTAAAACCTCAACTCGTCGTGTTTGGAGGACAAAGAATGCTGAGTTGCATCCAAAGAACACCATACCTACTGTGAAGCATGGGAGTGAAAACATCATACTTTGGGGCTGTTTTTCTGCAAAGGGACCAGGACGACTGATCCGTGTAAAGGAAAGAATGAATGGGGCCATGTATCGTGAGATTTTGAGTGAAAACCTCCTTCCATCAGCAAGGGCATTGAAGATGAAACGTGGCTGGGTCTTTCAGCATGACAATGATCCCAAACACACCGCCCGGGCAACGAAGGAGTGGCTTCGTAAGAAGCATTTCAAGGTCCTGGAGTCTCCAGATCTCAACCCCATAGAAAATCTTTGGAGGGAGTTGAAAGTCCGTGTTGCCCAGCGACAGCCCCAAAACATCACTGCTCTAGAGGAGATCTGCATGGAGGAATGGGCCAAAATACCAGCAACAGTGTGTGAAAACCTTGTGAAGACTTACAGAAAACGTTTGACCTGTGTCATTGCCAACAAAGGGTATATAACAAAGTATTGAGAAACTTTTGTTATTGACCAAATACTTATTTTCCACCATAATTAGCAAATAAATTCATAAAAAATCCTACAATGTGATTTTCTGGATTTTTTTCCCTCATTTTGTCTGTCATAGTTGACGTGTACCTATGATGAAAATTACAGGCCTCTCTCATCTTTTTAAGTGGGAGAACTTGCACAATTGGTGGCTGACTAAATACTTTTTTTCCCCACTGTATATACATAATATGACATTTGAAATGTCTTTATTCTTTTGGAACTTTGGAGTGTAATGTTTACTGTTAATTTGTATTGTTTATTTAACTTTTGTTTACTTCCTACTTCACTTGCTTTGGCAATGTTAAAATACATTTCCCATGTCAATAAAGCCCTTAAATTGAAATTGAAATTGAATTGAGAGAGAGAGAGAACCATTATCATTAGAGGAATCATTATTTTATTTTACAACAACAGAATATTCCAGTTCTTAGAGTGAAGGCCAGCCATGATGTATAAGAGTTACTTTCCCCCAGCCCTCTGGCAGTAATCTCTCATGGACAGACTATGAGCATCTGACCAAACTATGCTCTAGATAAACCGAGATTACTCTGCCAGTAAACAGATGATGAACCTTGCAACATGGAAATGCCAAGGCTATCTTGCACCTACAGAGTCGGTTATCTACACTACACCTACACTTCCTGGCATAGCTACAGACGGCTATATCAGTCTGCTAATACAGAACTAGTAAAGTCCCAGTGCACTACTTTTGTGGATAAAAAAAATGAAATAATGTATTATATATTTTTGGGTTCATATTTTTTGTTAAATTCAGATTTTTCAGAGGGTGCTGCAGCACCCCTACTTCCCGCGGCTATGCTTCCTGGAGGCAAAACCCACAGACCAAACAATATCCAGTTCAGAAAAGAGTGACTGTCACAGAATGTACCAAGAAATATCTGGTAAAACACCCACACAAACAAAAAAGAGTATAAACTAGGTTAACAGTTCAGCTTTACACACTCATGTTGACACAAAAACTGAGTTTATTTTGGCTGTACTGGCAATAAAAAGAGCAATAGGCCAAATCAATAATGGTTCAGTCACAAAGCTTTTCTAGTTCACTATTTGGTAAGCACCAAAATAACAATCACAATTTCAGCTGTTATAATAACTGTTAATTATAGATTCACAAGCTATCTAAATCTATGAACTAATAATTAACAGTCGATAAACTAACTCCCTGATGATAGAAAAAATGTTATGAGAGCATTCTTGATTTCAGTGAATTAACTGCTCTATAAAACTTTTCACAATACTAGAATTACTACATTTACTGGCAGTGTAGGACCAATTGCCGCCAGGCTCACTAGGGTTATGATTTTTTTTTTTTAAGGTTTCAGTTTCTGTAAGAGCAGTACCCTAACTACTAATTGTTTTATGTTCGCTTGTTGACTTTCATATCTGAAAAGTAGGCTACACCTATCAACTGAGAGAGAAGGGTTTACATTTATAAAATGTTTGATACTGCAATTTATAACATCATATATGAGAGACTACTGTAATTACAATTATAAAAGATGTATCATTAACACGAATAATAACAGCAATAACGATCATACTATCATTAGCATAATATCATAATCAACCACCATCATCATCTCCACAATAATCATAAACAGGTAATCATAATAATGTTAATTATCTAAGTCTCTCATCATCATCAAAAAACAAAACAAAAATTACAGTACCTAAACTAAACCCAATCGCATCTATAAAACATACAGTAGGCCTACTTACCAGATTAAAAAGGCAAAATATTCTCAAAGGACATGAGGTAATATGGCGTTGATAATCCATTTCACACTATAGAGAAGCCAGCTGTTAAATGTAGTCTTTCAAAAGAAACAAGCAGAAAATAGTTAAATTACCATGCCTGGTTGAATCTCTGGTCAAGGTGCTAAAATAGATGCAGCGAAGGTTTTGTTAATGTTCGAGTTTAGCGGGGTTACGTAGTCAGTGGGTTGTCCAATAAAGAAGCAGATAAATATAGCGCGCTTGTTGGACACTTCCACTTGTGTTAATCTGTTTTCCACCTGTGGTCATCTCTCGTGGGCAGATGGTAATGGGTCATGTCTAGATGGGATACAGTTGTTGTCAAAAGTTTTTTTTTGCGCATTTTCGCTAACCCAATTCTCCTAACCTGCTGCGTAAAGTCTCCTAAACCTGGTATGAAAAGTACATTTCGGACAAATGCTGTATACCTTCTAGACAAAACCCTGGTAATGGAGAAATTGTTCAAAAGTCTCAGTCACCAGATCTTAACCCAATCGAACAATTATGGGAGATTCTGGAGCGGCGCCTGAGACAGCGTTTACCATCAACAAAAAAAACAAATGATAGAATGTATTGTGTCAGAATAGTGTCACATCCCTCCAATAGTTAAAATAATAAAGACACTTGTAGAATCTATACCAAGACGCATTGAAGCTGTTCTGGCGGCCCAACGGCCTATTAAGAGCCGCAGGTATCCTAGCGGTTATAGGCGATCCAGCAGCCGGAGGGTTGCAAGTTCGAATCCCGGGTCCGACTGGAAAAATCTGGCGGGAAGTGAGCTGTGAACCGGAGGGTTGCTGGTATCAAATCCTAGATGCTATTGCCTACCATTATGCCCTTGAGCAAGGCACTTAACCCCCCACAACAACGGGGCCCAGTGTGGCAGCCCCCTGCACCTCCAAAAAAACGTGTATGTGTGTCTTTCGGAGGGGTTGGTTTGAAAACAGAAGTCAAATTTCGGTTGAACCTTGTGTGCAACCATTGCCCACATTCACTTGACCAATAAAGGGATCTTAATCTAAGACACTATGTTGGTGTTTCCTTTATATTGGCAGTTGCCTGTAGGTGGTGACGAATTAACAGCACTAGAGGCTGGCTGCATCACCAAAAACACCTTTCTGATATAGACTTGAATGTTACCAAAAAAAATACATGAATGTTGATTTTAAAACATAAGTCCATATCCAATTTTGTGATAAAGGGCACATTTTTCCCTTGCCTACCTCTATAGCTTCGACCTATCCAATTATGTCAGATCAAGGAAAGGCACATTCTTTTTAAGAGTTTTCAAACAAGGTCTTCCCTTCTGTTAATTTATTCATTTTATAATGAGTCAAGTCAAATTGTCTCTAAGGTATGCAAAACACTTACACTAATGTCCACTATTTGTCCCTCTGAAGCCCCAGAAATCATCACCACAAACCCCTAAAGACATCAACATGCATTCATAAAAAATAACAAGGTGAAATCTAATTTAATTTGTCGACCCTAACAATGGAAATTAAGTCAATTGATGGTAATACTATTTAAGCAAATTACATCGTATTATCTTGGTACCAATCTTAAAGTTGCAATATGTTATATGTGCACTATTTCTATGCTTCCAGTTCTTATGTTTCATTTTTGCATCTTTTACTTTTGGTTTTGTATACCCGCTTCAAACAGTTAAAAATATAATATTTTTGGTTATTTAAAATATATTTCACAGCGGTTTAGATGGTACAATGATTATCTACATTATACATTTCTTGTTTTATCACATAAACTATTAGAATTTTAGCAACCAGGAAATGGCAGAGCAATTTCTGCATATTGCACCTTAAATCAAATCTGTAGGTCATCAACACGAAAATCAAGCACTTAACACATTATATAAGTGTATCGTAGAAAATTAAGATAAATTAATGATTCAATAGGCACAATGTCATTCAGAATCCTACGTTAAAACTGCTGAGGGTTAATTCGGCATCATTATTAAATATTTCAGCCATGTAAAAATATGAAATCATCATACTACACAGGTTTTATAGTGCTGTTAGGTTGTCAGAACACAGGGTAGGACGGGCTGTGTGGTTTGTTGTTGGGAGGCAGGCGCTGGAAACGGTAGCCGGCCAAACGAGACACGTCGAGCAGCTGGTCAGAGCGCTGACTGCCAGACACTCTGGACACTGAAAGATCCTGAGAAAAAATAGAAAACCAAATCAACCAGACACAGACATACCAGTATGCCAAACAAACACATGCTAAGATACAGAAATCTTTGCCGCGGCCACCAAGACCTGTGATATGTGTTCTTTCATCTTGCAATGGCTCACCAGTTGCTCCTTAGACTGTGGCTGTGCAGAGGGGACTCCACAGAATGCTGCCTTCATGTCCACAGAGCTCCTCAGATCCAGGCTGCTGAGCTGGGGCCCAGTGCTGGGGACTGTGTTAGACCAGCCTGACAGACAGTGCTGTAAGGAACATCAAATCAAAGGCTTGTGATACAACTAGAACTAAAACCTTATTACAGTGTTTGGGGAGAACTATGGGCCGGATAAGCAATGAGAATGAGCAAGATGACAAATAACAGAACAGTAGAATTCAGATGATTGAGGAGCGTGTTTCAATGTCTACATTATAGATGTAGTAAGTCTTCTCTTATTAACACACAGGCCACACTCACCGATGGTAGACCCAGGGTGTCGGAGGGGTCAAAGCTACACCTCCGATGGGCTTTGTACTGGTATGCTGGCAACAGCGTGGAGCGAGGGATGCTGACCCTGGGACAGAAACAAAAGCATATTCTTTATGACGAGGACAAGTGTTATAACGGGATGGTATTAAAACACCATCCTGGTTTGTAATGGACTTCACTTTAGTAGAATTTGAAAAGTGTCACCAAACGAATGAGTGGTCTCACCTGATAAAGGCTGGCTCAGCCACAGTGTGGGGGATTTGGGATTTGGGCTTCTTACACACAGGGCATGACTCCTGAGAATCCAACGGGGTTGGGAACAGTCGGCTGTTGATCCTGTAACAGAACGTACCTAAACAACAAGGAGAAACAGAGTCAGACAGTACAGTTACAGTATTCAGGGTCTCTTCTTCAGTAAGCAATAGTGACATTATGTAGGTCTAATCCAAAAGCTTGCTATGGTTTCTCATACACTGGTGAGTATCCATGGTGTGCTGTTGGTCTTCCTTCTCTATTGACAGTGGTGGGGGTGAGAGGTCCTCTTCAGATAATCTGTGAGGAGGGTAAATCAACAGTTATTCATTAAATAAGAATTATTATCTATTTCAGTCATAGTCCTCTTATAGTCTGAACTTCTGGTTAAAAATACTTGAAACCCAAATCAAGTTCACAGCTCAAGAAAAATATATTACATTAAGTGAATGCACTTACCCTGCTTGTTGGCTGTGGACACACTCATCTCTGTTG